>NC_137625.1:35721733-35821733 GCF_963280865.1 Gymnoscopelus braueri | reverse complement strand
GAATAATCATATTTGAACTGGGGACCCCCCCCCCCCCCCACCCTGACAAGCACTTGGAATTTTAGGCGTTACATTTAGTTTGACTCTGTTCCACAGATAATAATGGAAATGCAAAGTCTGACCAGGTCAATACAGATGAATGACCCAGGGGGGTCCCCAAATTATTGTTGTTGATTATACTTTTCATAAATCAGCCAGCAAAAGGGAAAGGATGTGATTCAGAAATGGAACAAAAATATGGATTACAAGCTCACAAAGCTCACAATGCCTAGTGCGAGGCGTTGTGAGTTTATAGTTTGGCTATTTTCACAATATTTATCTGTGGAACCGAGTCAAACTAAATGTAGTGCCTATAATTCCAAGTGCTTGTCAGGGTGGGGGGGGGGGGGGTCCTCAGTTCAAATATGATTATTTTGGGGGTCACGGCCTGATAGGTTTGGGAAACGTTGGCTTAGACATAACAAACTCATTATGAACCGAGGTGTACTGTAACAGTAGAAAGTGAATGTGTGTATGAAGCTGCATTAAAAAAATCTATAATAATAAACCTGTACTTAATCAAC
This sequence comes from Gymnoscopelus braueri, assembly GCF_963280865.1. Taxonomy (NCBI): domain Eukaryota; kingdom Metazoa; phylum Chordata; class Actinopteri; order Myctophiformes; family Myctophidae; genus Gymnoscopelus; species Gymnoscopelus braueri. The sequence goes on along the minus strand of NC_137625.1, from coordinate 35,821,170 downwards.
CATGCCTGATTAAATAAGCCTAAAATAAAAATGTGCAATAACAAAACTCAGCAGGTTAATTTCACACTAGTCTCACGTAGCCAGACAACTATTCCACAATCTCCGATGACCGGAAGCATTTGAAAACTGTGGGAGGCAACAGTCTGGCCACGCGAGAGAGACTAATTTCACACAAACGTGTCTAAACTCACCTGCAGCAGGTCTTCTACTTGACCCTCTTCCCCAGAAGCAGGGTCTTCTCCTTGACCCTCTTCCACAGAAGCAGGGTCCCTGGGCCTGGGTTGTGCAGTGCTTTACTGTCCCAGATATGTCTTTAATGTACCTGGGGATACACATTTATGTAGGTCTCAGTGTGAAACAATAATCTAAGCAGCCTGACTAGTTTATAGTAATTGTGCAGCGCCAACATCTTGCCAAAGTAAATATTAATTTCTCCTACAAATTGTTGAATATTGAATTATTATTTCCAAAGACACCCCAAATAATTCCTAAGAAATAGCAAAAATAACTCACACGTGAGCTTGTAGATTGGCTATTTTCACTATTAAGTGCTTAAGTGGTTTATTCGGAATGTATTATTGTATGTTTGGTTCAGGTAAACACTATAATTTATTATTTGGGGATCAGCTAAAAATGTTTGGGAACCAATGTGCTACACGATCACTTATTATGTAATAACTACATGTAATATGTAATAACTATATGTAATTATGTAATAATTGCCATAAGAACAAAGTTCTTATGGCGTTCTTAACAGTGGGTGGTAGCATGTAGCCCCCTTTAGACTCAGGACAGAGTCGAGATTTGAGACCCTACTTGACCTGAAAGCAAATAAAGCCCAGAGCAACACAGACCATGTGTGATGAAATGTCCTAAATGTGAAGACAGCCTTACTACACTGTGAGCAGGGTTTGAACCTGCGTGGGGAAACCCCATTGGGGTTATTTATTTATTTCATTTCGTTTCACTGACAGTTATAATTCTATTATATAATTATAATATATAATTATTTCTAATCATGGTTTTATTTGATAGCCTTGCTGACCCATGGCATTTGACCTTTGTGTTCTCATAAAATGAACGACAACACCAAAGGCCAAGTGGCCTTGACCCTAAAATGATGAAACTCCAGTTCTGCTGCTGTGACATCATGACAAACTAGAAACAGGTGTGGTGATTTTATTGGTAAGAAATGGAGAGGGCAAGCCCTGAGAATGGTGAGAAATATTTTGATTAGAAATGCATGAGCATAACACTATATGAATTGTGTCTAATAAAATAGCTCTGTACCACATTTGTCTGGTTGGGAGAAGAAGAAAAAAGCACTTCATTGAGATTTGGTCTTTCATAATTAATATTGGACGTTTTAATGGTCTACATTTTTGTAACTTGTGGATGAGAGTTGACTGCTTGAGATGGACATTATTTTATTTTAATACTTGAGGTTCAGGTCCTCTAGGAGTGTCTGGTAGCTGCATATTTCACTAAACATATTGTGAAATGTTAGCTTTAAAACCAGCTAATCAGTGCTGAGCTATCATTATAATTAATGCAAGTTAATCAAATATTCAGGTGTGTTGTGCTTGTGTATTATGTCCAACATGAAGATGAGATCCATTTCTGGAGTAAATGGAGGCGAATTAAATGTTTCAGAAACATTAGTCAACTCTATCAAAGATTGTCAGAATTGTCCGTCCGTTTTATGGTTTTATGTAGTAATGGCTCCATCTAGTGGATATATTGGAGACATGCATGCATATGGATACGTGGCTCTGTTTGGAAAGCTCCTTTCTATTTGCTGCTCGGTGCTCACATCCGGTCTAGAGCCCGCCTACTGTAGCAGTAACTTTCAACTACACATAATATGTAAACACCGTTTCCGTATCTGCTCTGGACCCAGACCGGAACAACAACCTACAAAGTGAATTGATCCAAGTCTACTTCTCCAATTTCCCAGTTTCACTAGCTCTGATTCATAGCCTTGATGGAGTTCCCCTTCAAGGCTATGAATCAGAACATGTTTTTGGTTTTGTTTTTTGTTTTGGTGGCTGGATGCATTTATATCACACCGACAAAGCTGATACAGACATTAAATTGGTAAGAAATGGGAATCTTATGGCTTTAAAACACTATTCTGAGTTATCCTCAACAATTCTATATTAACACTGCCAACTTCTGCATAGGCCCATGTACTTTTGAGAACATTATGGTTGTAGTAGGGTGTAGCTACTAGTTTAGTTGTGAGCTGAACCATCTTATTCAGTAGACCCAGAGTTTGTTGTGACTTTTAGTTTCAGTAACATATTGTTGAGTTTGTTCTCACGTTCTTTTTTTGTTTATTTTCTGTTACCTGTCTTGGTGTTGGTGTGTGGTCTTATAGAGGCATAAATACATTTGATCAACTTGAGTAGGGAGTGTCTACTGCTTAGAGCTGAATACAGGAAGCATACATTGTGTTAATACAAAGTATGTATTTTTACAGGTATCAGACAAGCAGACATGCATGGTGACTGTACTGTGGAAGCTTGATGAGGTAGGATTACTGTATGAGGACTGACAATATGTTAAATTTGTTTATTGTCACATGCAATAGCCTACTTAGGGGTGTAAATTAATGGTGCTTTTCTTTTACTGGCTGAACACTATTTTATTGACGTCATGCGCGCGCCCACTTGTGCGCACGGGCACATCACAGCTCCACCAGCATTAAATATGTATTTGATTTTACCTTAATGTGTGATTAATTTTACTTAGGTTTACGGGTGTATAAATAGGAGAGCTGGGCGTTCACTGTCACTGCCGGTGTAGGTCTGTATAGGAGGTGCTGCTCTCATGGTCTGCTTTATGAATGATGTTACATTTATTTAACATTAAATGAAATAATTATACAAAGCTTTATGATTCTGACATTTTCAATCTACGAGAGTTGTAGGGTTGATCCCCCATGGACACAGGGACTTTCATCTCCTAGCCCGTAGATCTCCAAACATGTACAAATGCAAAAAAGAAATGTGCTTACCCCCACGCCGCAAATGTTAACTCTTTCTACGGGGTAGTAGTGCAATGTAATAATCCATATCTTTCAATAAAGAAGTGTTTTAATCCCGTCTGTGGCCAAACGCCATTATTTCACACTCGTTTACTTCCTGTTTACATTGAGTGTAATTCCGGGTTTCATCGGATGCCCCCCGTTACTACCGCCCATTGGGAACTTCCGACAGAATCGTCCAGTGACGGCATTAAAACACTTCTTTATTGAAAGATATGGATTATTACATTGATTGCACTACTACCCCGTAGAAAAAGTTAACATGTGCGGCGTGGGGGTAAGCACGTTTTTTTTTTGTTGCATTTGTACATGTTTGGAGATCTACGGGCTAGGAGATGAAAGTCCCTGTGTCCATGCGGGATCAACCCTACAACTCTCGTAGATTGAAAACGTCAGAATCATAAATACGTCTACGAGAGTTGTATTCTACAGCTATACAAAGTAGACTAGCAGAGGCTATACAGACAGACCACCTTTTTGCTCTTTTTAGAACATGGATCTTTTTATTCAAACTTTCTAATAGTGTTGTTATAACCTTTATTCTGGTGTTTTTCTAACCAACAATATATTTCAGTATTTGTAATATTACGTCAATACTTTTACATTTCAGTATTTTTACACAGATAACGAAATACGAATGGACAAAATCATTGAACTAACAGGGGCATTTATTTCACTTTAAAACACTTATGGGGTAATTTTAACGTCTATCTCAGGCTTTTGTGTTTCATCCCAGAACGTTTCTACGTTGCTTGTTTCAATATTTAGATATTATTGATATTCATTTTGTCAGACTGTGTATAAACCCATGATTGTAACGTGTCCCTGGCATTAGCCTTTTTCTAACTTATGCACCCAGGTTAGTATACTGTAGGCTAGTGTTCCAGAGTGATTTATACAGTCTATATACAGTATAGTTATAATTACACCATGTATCAATACAATGTTACTGCCTGTCTGGTTAGGTAAACACAGTTCATGATTGTGTAAACCAACTAGATTAGTGTACAGTATGGACTATAAGCCCTTAACCCCTCCTCCCTCTGCTCCATTATAAACTTCACCCAGACCAGCACCCTGTAATGGTTTAATCTATGCTGTGAATTTTGTACTTCCATGTACTGTGATTCTCATGTCTTATTAAATAAAAGTACATCAATCAATCAATAGACATTATAAACTTCACCCAGCACCCTGTAATGGTTTATTCTATAGACATTATAAATTTCACCCAGCACCCTGTACTGGTTTAATCTATAGACATTTTAAACTTCACCCAGCAACCTATGGTTTATTCTATGGACATATTTTTAGAATTAGAATGTCCAGTGATTCATATACTATAATAATAATATTATTAGTATTATTATTAATAATAATAATAATAATAATAATAATAATAATAATAGACTTTATTTGTATAGCACCATTCATGACATGAAATGCAGCTCAAGGTGCTTTACAGAGCATGAATACAATTACAGAAAAGTGCAACTAATTTAACAATAAAGCAAAAAAAAGAAAAGCAAAAGCATAAAACAACATTAAAATAATAGCAAAACAGTGAGGACATGAATAACAACAAAGCGATTTTAAATCGCTTTGTTGTTATTGTTGTTATATCAACCAAAAGCAAGAGTGAAGAAATAGGTCTAGCTATCCACAGAGGCTTCCTGTCTTAGGTGTAATGGGAGTTTATTCCATTCCAGGCACCGTCATGTAGGCACCTCGAGCAGGTCAGCACTTGAAGACCTGAGGGGGCGGTTTGGAACATATTTAGGCACACAGTCATAGAGGTAGGAAGGTGCCAGACCATTTAGACCTTTATAAACTAGTAAAATATGTTTTACATCAATCCTAAAAACAACCGGGAGCCAGTGTAGCGAAGCTATTGTCATTGTACGTTTTATTCTGTTGTTTTTTACTCCAAGCAAACTAAGAATTTATACTGAGTTAATAATATCTTTCCTGTTTGTTTAAAGGTTTAATGACATTCACTTTTACACCACATTCAAAGTCTTTGTCCTGGTCCTTCAAAAGTGTACAAAAAGTTTTAAGTGAAAATTCCATTCCAGTGATCCATGGCAGGTGTTTTTCTCTCACATTTCTAAAGCCTTTTCAACTGCAATGAAAAAAGAAATCTTTGCCTGCGGGTGTCGCTGGTGAGGGATTTTGCCTGTCAATCATCGCCTCTGCTCCGCCCCCCCCAAAGGAAAGGATAGGGGAGGGGAGGGGCGAGGAGGAGAGTGGGCGGGATTAATCGACTGTGACCTCACTGTCGAAGGGCCAAGCTCAGATTACTTTTCAGCCTAGTTATTCAGAAAACCCCAGACCACAGAAAATCCACTGAATGTTCTAAGTTCCGTTTTTTGGGGTGTAATTGAGGTCATAAAACCCCAAATAAAACATTGAAAATAAAAAAAGTGAAAATGAATGTCATGATACCTTTAATATCATTTGCGTAGGAGTTGAGGAGCCACAAACGTATGGATGATGTCTGTCTTTTGTTCATGTCTGGTAAGTTCTTGTACTTTATTTCTTATTATCTCTAAATTGTTGCAGTGTCTATTATCTATTAAGTGGAACAAAAACATGCGTATCATGTTGTGATATTTGCTTCAACCAACCTTTTCTGGATCAGGGCCCACCTGAAAATATCTAGCGTTCGCATTCTACCCATCTGACCATCCATCTGACCATCCTGTGTTAAGTGGTCAGATGGGTGGGCTGTGTGCATTTTAATAATCAATCAATGGATTGTGTTCCAGCTTGGATCAATGGAACCCATGTAGTATACAGTTTCCGAGGTTTTACAGAGAAAATACCATGTCATTTTTATTTTATTTTATTGTTTTACATTAAAGCAGCACTATGTAACTTTTTTGGTAACACTTTACGTAATGGTTGTCTATAATGCATTATAATCACATTTATACTATATACTATATATATACTTATAAGGCATTAAAACACTTGTTATAAATGTTTATAATCATATATGACAGCGTTTATAACATATTGTAAGTGCTGGTCATAATGCATTATAAGCTGAGTGGAACAGCACATTAGCTGCCTTAACTTAGTCAGTTATAAAGTGTCTTTTGTTATAAGTTGTTATGCATAATTATAAACATTTATAATGAGTGTTATGAAGCATTATAAGTGCATTATAATGCATTATAAATTATTATGGGTTTATGCATTATAATGCATAGACCCTTAATAATAATGGGTTTATGCATTATAATGCATAGACCCTTAATGATAATGGGTTTATGCATTATAATGTATAGACCCATAATAATAATAATGGGTTTATGCATTATAATTAGGGCTAGGACTCGATTAAAAAAATAATCAAATTAATTAGAGGCTTTGTAATTAATGAATTACAATTAATCACATTTTAATTATAATTAATTAATTAATTATAAACATTTATAATGAGTGTTATGAAGCATTATAAGTGCATTATAATGCCTTATAAATGATAGTGCATTATAATGCATTATAAATTATTATGGGTTTATGCATTATAATGCATAGACCCGACCTTTAAGTAAAGGGTTACCTGGTAGTTGTAATGATGTGCTGTTCTGTTCTACTGAGTTTATAATGCATTATAACCAGCACTTATAAATTATATTATTCTGACACAAATTTTTACCTGATGGTCAAGATTCAATTTATTCCCTGAGCAAACAGGCAGGCTCTATTAGCTCAATGGTAAAAATGTTACATGTGCTGCTTTAATATTTTAATATAAATGTAATATTATCATTAAAATCTTAGTGTTTGCTATTGATTTCGGGGCCACGATTAATGCCATCGTGGCCCACCAGTGGTCCCCGGCCTACAAGTTGGAAATCGCTGCTTTAGCCCAGTTGTTGCTCGGCACAGCACCTCTTGTCTGATTTCCTCTACAGAGAAGAATGGAAGCATCATAAATATTAATCTTTAAAAATAAATTTCTTTCTTTCATTCATGTCAGAGACATAAATAAACAGAGATCAGCTTCAAAGAGATCCTGGACCAGCAAGCAGCACAAGTCTTCACCTGTTACACTACATGTTTGAGAATAAAGTCACAACATGGCGCCTACAAGTCAGTCAGCTCTGGAATACATCAAGAACGCCAGAACGCACCTGGTGGGAGGATTACAGAATCTTTCCCTTATTGTGGAGTATCTGGTTCAGCAAATTGTGTTAACTGATGATGAGGTCTTTCATATAGAGGAAGAGGTTGATGACTTTGATAAAACAAAAATATTACTGGACTGGGTCACAAAGAAAGGGGAGAAAGCCTGCTATATATTACTAAAGGTCATTGATATAACTAGGAAGAGAACTTTAAAGACACCATTATCTGAAGAAGTATCCTCCACCTCCACTCAGAAGAGCAGTTTCGACCTACACCATTGGATCAGCTGCTTTTCTTTCAAAGATGTTGAAATCACCTCTAAAGGTACTGTATGTAAAAGCAAAATGAGCAAATACAGACAGCATTTAACACTGATACGCTGGTTACTTTTTGCATTGTAAATGTGAAAATACTGTAGAGTTGTGAGAGTGTTAAATATAAAGCCAATATATATAATACAATAAAACCTGAAGCCACTTTACCCACCATCTCCTACAGTCTGGTCCATAGACCTCTCAGAGAGCAAGGTCTCTGGCCTCCTAGAGGCGTTGAAACTCCAACCAGAGAAGAAACCAGTAGAGCTGTCAGGCTGGTTATATGAAGAGAGTGAAGTGAGGATCTTCCTTCAGTGTCTACCCTACATCTCACAGCTCAGGTTAATGTGTTTCCTTTCATTTCATGTCTTTCCATAACATGTCAACTCCGTCAGTAAATCCAAACTAAATAAAAATACAATTTAAAAAAAGAGTAATTCTATTAGCATTAATAGAACCTATTCAACTTTGAAAAATACTTTCAAAAAACTTTGTCAGACGTCAGATGTTAACTTAGTCAGATATGCCATTTTATGCAGTTGACATCTAAAAAAAGAAAACTGTGGGAGGTTGGCCCATTACATGGTTTAATAGTCAACACTTTGATCTTTTAAAATATGTTCTTTTTTTTAATATATATTAAAAAAATAATGGGTGCTATCTCAACAGATTTATTTGAAGATAAGGAGGTATGACGTATCCACTCTTATACTATATGTTTAAACCTGATGTCCCCGTTTTGGGCATATCATTTTAGGCAAAGATTTCCAAAACCTTTTAAAAATATCATAAAGAGCAGATCTGCAAGCTCACTTCATGAAGCTATGTGTTGTGAGCTTGTAGATTGGCTAATTTTGGCACTTGACATCGCGAATGACGTAGTTTGAAATAGGGCTAGGTGTCACAGTCTGACCTAGGAGTGGGTGTGGGTGTGTCTGGATCAGTGTGACCACCTGCATACACTCACCTCCAATCATGCCCACAGTATTTAAGGCCCAGCCTCTCTGCAGGCCTTTGCCAGATTGTCTTATTTTCAAGCTGTCAAGCAGTGTACTAGAGCCTAGTTTTCAAGCCAAGTTTTTGCTGTTTTTCTGATCTCTGCTTTATCCCCTAGACCTCGTTTTTGCCCAGTCCCTGCCTGTACCTTCGCCCTCGTTGACTGCCCCCCCTGGATTCGACCCCCGCTTTCCACTGTTTATTCTTTGCCTGCCCCTTGCCTGCCTTGGAAGTTTTTTGTGAATAAAGCCTGTTTTCAGTGCCTTCTGTGTCTGCATTCTGAGTCCTTCCATGTGCGCCTGACATTACAATCTGGCCATTATGGACTCAGCAGACCTGAAGGCCCTGCAGGCGGCAGTGAATGAACATGGAGCCTTGCTGGGAAATCAACAACAGGGAATACAGAAGATTGACCAAAACCTGACCACTTTGGCTAATTCTTTCCATGCACTCAATACTCAATTGCAACAGCTGAGTGTGCAGGCTTCCTCTGCTGCATCCGTCCCCGCCCCTTTTAGTCAGCCTGACGCTCCTCAGCCTGCTGCCAGAGAACCCAGACTGCCCCCACCTCAACCTTACAACGGTGAGCCCGGAACCTGTCGTTCCTTTTTGTCCCAATGTTCATTGATTTTAGAGCTACAGGCCTCAGCTTTCCCTACACAGCGTTCACGTGTGGCCTATATAATCACCTTACTCACTGGCAAGGCTCGGGAGTGGGGAACAGCCATATGGGATTCTGATGACCCTATTTGTGGTAACTACAGGGACTTTACCAGTGAAATGAAGGAGGTTTTTGACCGCTCTGTTTCGGGCAGGGATGCTGCCAGACAGTTGCTACAGCTCAAGCAAGGCAGCAGGTCCGTTTTTGACTATGCCATTGATTTCCGTACCCTGGCTGCCTCGTGTGCGTGGGGAGACACCGCCTTGTCTGATGCCTTCTTGAGTGGTCTGTCAGATGCTGTTAAGGATGAACTGGTGTCACATGAGCTGCCGACTGGATTCCATGAGTTGGTGAAGCTGTCCGGCAGGATCGACGCTCGACTCAGGGAGCGGCGCTATGAGAGGGGTTTGTTCCGCCCTCGCCCACAGCCCACCACTGCTTCTCCGCCTCTCCAGGAGGCAGCCCCCCCTCCAGAGCCTATGCAGGTCGATCGTGCCAAGCTGTCCCCCGAGGAGCGCATCCGTCGCCGCCAGGAGAATGCCTGTTTCTACTGTGGCCAGATGGGTCATTTTAGCCTCAAGTGTCCACTAAAAGGCGACGCCCATCATTAGAAGCAGGGCTTCTGGTGGGCACTGCTCAAGGTAATTACCCTGCCAAACGTTCTTTATTACCCATTATGCTGTTGCTGTCTGATGGTACTCACCCCCTCACAGCTCTCATAGATTCCGGGGCAGATGAAAGTTTCATCTGCGCGGCCACAGCCCGTCAGTTGAAAATTCCTGTGCTTCCCCTGAAGCAGCCCTTATTGACTAGTGCCATTAATGGACGGAGTCTCATGCGTATCACTCATGTCACAGAGCCCGTTGGGGTGCGAGTTTCCGGTAATCATTCCGAACGCTTATCTTTTCACGTAATGGATAACCCTCATGTCCCCATTGTCCTAGGCTTTCCCTGGCTGTCGGTCCACAACCCTCATGTTAACTGGGCTGATAGCACAATTATGAGTTGGAGTCAGTTTTGCCACTCTCACTGCCTAACCTCAGCTGCCATTTCTCTCTCTCTGGAGCAAGACAGGACTGAGGAATTCCCCGATTTGTCCTCTGTCCCTCCTGAGTACCTGGACTTAAAGACTGTTTTTAGTAAGTCCCGTGCTGTTTCCCTGCCGCCTCACAGGCCATATGACTGTTCGATTGACCTCCTGGAAGGAGCCATGCCCCCCAAGGGGCGCCTTTATTCCCTCTCACCTGCAGAGACTGAGGCGATGAACAAGTACATCTCGGAATCCCTGGCCGCAGGCATCATCCGCCCATCGTCCTCCCCTGCTGGTGCTGGCTTCTTTTTCGTTGGCAAGAAGGACGGTTCCCTAAGGCCATGCATCGATTACAGAGGTTTGAATGATGTCACTGTCAAGAATCGTTACCCTTTGCCACTCATGTCTACAGCCTTTGAACTATTACAGGGTGCACATGTCTTTACTAAACTTGACCTACGCAATGCCTATCACCTTGTGAGGATAAGAGAGGGAGATGAGTGGAAAACTGCTTTTAACACATCCACAGGGCATTATGAATATCTAGTTTTACCTTTTGGTTTGACTAATGCTCCTGCTGTTTTTCAGGCCCTAGTCAATGACGTGCTGAGAGACATGGTCAACCGCTTTGTTTTTGTTTACTTGGATGACATATTAATTATTTCTCCCTCTGTTAAGGAGCACAGACACCATGTCAGGCAGGTTCTCCAACGACTCCTGGAGAACCGTCTCTTTGTAAAGGCAGAGAAGTGCGAGTTCCACCAGAGCACAGTGTCATTTTTGGGGTTCATTGTGAGCTCCGGCCAACTTCACGTAGATCCCTCCAAGGTAAAAGCAGTCACTGATTGGCCCAGGCCAGCCACAAGGCGTGATCTCCAAGGTTTTTTAGGTTTCGCCAATTTTTATCGCAAGTTTGTACGCAACTACAGTACTGTTGCTGCCCCACTCACAGCTTTGACCTCATCTAAGATACCTTTCCGCTGGAATCCTCAGGCAGAGGATGCCTTTTCCAAACTCAAGTATTGTTTCACCACTGTACCTGTCCTAACTGTCCCTGATCCCTCTCTGCAGTTTGTTGTGGAGGTTGACGCCTCAGAGACCGGAGTCGGTGGTGTGCTGTCCCAGAGATCCCCCAAGGACAATAGACTGCACCCCTGTGCCTACTTCTCTCATCGTCTGTCTCCTGCTGAGCGCAACTACACCATAGGAGATCGTGAACTGCTGGCAGTGGTGCTAGCTTTAGAAGAGTGGCGACACTGCCTTGAGGGAGGGGCCTTGCCCTTCTTTGTTTGGACTGATCACAAAAACCTTGAGTATATCAAGACGGCTAAACGCCTTAATTCCCGCCAAGCTCGATGGTCTCTGTTTTTTTCACGTTTCAATTTCACCCTGTCATATCGCCCAGGTTCCAAAAATGCTAAGCCAGATGCCCTGTCCAGGATCTATTCTCCAGAGAAGGAGTCTTTGGCCCCCGAGCCTATTCTGCCTCCTGAGCTGATAGTTGGGGCTGCACTCTTTGACGTTGAGGCTCAGGTTCTGAGGGCCCAGAGTCAGGAACCCGGCCCAGGTAATGGTCCTCCTAGTTGCTTGTTTGTCCCCGCATCTGTTCGTTCAGAGGTGTTGACCTGGGGACATGGCTCCAGGCTAGCGTGTCACCCGGGGGTGGACCGGACACTGGCCTTCATTAAGCGGCGCTTCTGGTGGCCATCCATGAAGGAGGATGTGAAGCAGTTTGTGGCAGCCTGTGAGACGTGTGCCCAGAACAAGCACAGCAACAGACCCCCGGCTGGCCTTCTAAGACCCCTTCCTGTTCCCCGCCGACCCTGGTCCCACATAGCCCTTGATTTTGTTACTGGTCTGCCCATGTCCGAGGGTAACACATGCATACTTACCGTAGTTGACAGGTTCTCCAAAGCAGTTCATTTTATTCCCTTGACAAAGTTGCCCACAGCCAAGGAGACGGCAGAACTGCTAATCACTCATGTTTTTAAGCTTCATGGTTTACCCCAGGATATAGTTTCCGACAGGGGCCCGCAGTTCTCTGCCCAATTCTGGAGGGCATTTTGCAAGCTCATTGGCGCTTCTGCCAGCCTGTCTTCTGGTTATCATCCCCAGACCAATGGCCAGACTGAGAGAGCCAACCAGAGCCTGGAGGTGGCCCTTCGGTGCATGACCTCTTCCAACACCACTTCCTGGAGTAAGATGCTTCCCTGGGTTGAATATGCACATAACTCACTCCCCACTACAGCTACTGGCCTTTCCCCTTTCCAGTGTTGCCTAGGCTACCAGCCTCCACTGTTTCCTGCACAGGAGGAGGAAGTGGCAGTCCCCTCAGCCCAGGCTTTTGTTAAGCAATGTCGGCGAACCTGGAGACAGGCTCGAGCCCGTCTGTTGCAGTCGGTGGCCTACTTCAAGAAGCACGCTGACAGACGCCGCTCAACAGCACCCCGCTACAAGGTTGGACAGAAGGTCTGGCTTTCCTCCAGGAATCTACCTCTGAAGGTCCTGTCTCGTAAGTTAGCACCCAGGTTTGTTGGGCCTTTTCCCATTACCAAACTCATCAATACCTCTGCTGTAAGACTTAAGCTGCCTCGGCCCATGCAACGTGTTCACCCTGCCTTTCATGTTTCCCAAGTCAAGCCTGTTGTACTCAGCCCTCTCTCCCCTCCCTCCAAGCCCCCTCCGCCTCCCAGGGTCATCGATGGTGGAGAGGTGTTTACGGTCAGGAGGTTATTGAAAGTTCGCCGCAGGGGCAGGGGCTTCCAGTACCTGGCTGACTGGGAGGGCTTTGGACCTGAGGAGCGGAGTTGGATTCCGTCCAGGTTTGTCGTGGATCCCTCCCTCATCAGTGACTTTCTCCGTGACAACCCCGGTGCCTTGGATGGGACGCCAGGAGGCGTCCGTAGAGGGAGGGGTACTGTCACAGTCTGACCTAGGAGTGGGTGTGGGTGTGGGTGTGTCTGGATCAGTGTGACCACCTGCATACACTCACCTCCAATCATGCCCACAGTATTTAAGGCCCAGCCTCTCTGCAGGCCTTTGCCAGATTGTCTTATTTTCAAGCTGTCAAGCAGTGTACTAGAGCCTAGTTTTCAAGCCAAGTTTTTGCTGTTTTTCTGATCTCTGCTTTATCCCCTAGACCTCGTTTTTGCCCAGTCCCTGCCTGTACCTTCGCCCTCGTTGACTGCCCCCCCTGGATTCGACCCCCGCTTTCCACTGTTTATTCTTTGCCTGCCCCTTGCCTGCCTTGGAAGTTTTTTGTGAATAAAGCCTGTTTTCAGTGCCTTCTGTGTCTGCATTCTGAGTCCTTCCATGTGCGCCTGACACTAGGTGATAAGAGGTTGATTATTTGTACCTTTTGTGACTTAATCCCACCATCAAATGATACACTATTTTTCATCATAGTTTTGTTATTCTTAATTTCTTTATAATAGTTTTATATTGTTAAAAATATCATAAATTTTAAAAAGTTCTAAAAAAAGTTAAAGTTTTCTTTGTTTTCCATTGAATCTCTCTTTCACCTAAAATCAGATGGATACAGTGTCCATCATTGTTTGTTCTGTTTATGATGCAGAGATCAATATTTCATATTGGATTTTCATTTGAACTGTTGCAGTGTTGCTCATGGAAGGTCAGAAACATCACAAACAACCAAGTTCCTGGGGAAGCTCATCTATGAAGCAGCAGAACGGGAAGAAGAAACAGGAGAGAAGATTCTGGAGTTGTTGTCTTCTGTGTGTAATTACAAAACATTCCCCTTTATTGACTGTTTTGATGGTTGGTATGACAGGAAGTATCAATGTGATGTACTACTGTACCTATACTCCTATGTGAAGAACTATGAGACTCAAACAGGCAGAAGTGTTCTTCCAGCATTACAACCACTTTACCAGTCAGTTCCTACAGTCTGGTCCATAGACCTCTCAGAGAGAAAGGTCTCCCTCCTCCTAGAGGTGCTGAAACTCCAACCAGAGAAGAAACCAGTAGAGCTGAGAGGCTGGTCAGATGCGAGTGAAGTGAGGATCTTCCTTCAGTGTCTACCCTACATCTCACAACTCAGGTTAATGTGTTTCCTTTCATTCAATATTTGTCTTTATATAAAAGTCATCCAGATGTTATATAAAGATAATGAGGTATGATTATCCAATTTAATTAATTATGAACTGATTATTTGTCACCTTGTTTGCACTAAATTTACAACAGACAAATATATTTTTTTATTTTATTATCCTATTATAAATAATGCTATAAACTGGAGAAAACTGTCAGTATGTCCTGTCAGTATCGATCTGAAATGGCACATGGGTATTGATCATTGGTATATGCAAGGATCTACAAAGCTAATTTTCAAACATCCCCAAATTTAAGCTGTTTATTAGCATTGTTGCCATGGGCTATGGGATCTGTAGGCCTACACAGTAACATCTTGAGTGTTCATTTAACTTTGAGAGGAACGTTACCAAATGTACCTTTAAAGGTCCATTTGTACACTCTCACAGTTACTAATGGATATAATAACATTGAGGATTTTACTGTGTAGTCGTGGTGACGGTCCAAAGTCTGCACGTTTTAATGTAAAGAGCTCTGCAGCATATGCAGAGTCAACTAGAGAAATGATATGCTATAAGTATGCTTTGCCAGGGGAGGGTAGAGTACTGGAAATCTGTTCTTAAGTAAAGGTACAACTTCTCCCATAAAAAAGTACTTGAGTAAAAGTAAAACATTAAACCAATAGAGATGATAGACTAGTAGTTATATGAACATCAAGTGAAGTGAGGATCTTCCTTCAGTGTCTAACCTGCATCCCACAACTCAAGTTAATGTGTTTTTCTTTCATAGAATATTTGTCTAAATATAAAAGCTGTCTCAACAGACGTTTGTTTTTTGTTGTTGTTTTTCTTAAAGATAATGAGGTATGATTTATGTACTCTTATGTAATTAACCACTTTCAACCTGGTGTCCCTATTTTGAGCATGTCATTATAGGCAAAAAGAGCAGATCTACAAGCTCACAAAAGCATCATGTGATGCATTGTGAGCTTGTAAATCTGCTATCTTCATCACGTGACACCATCGAATGACTACGTATGAAATAGGGCTTAAGTGGTTAAAAGGCATTGATTATTTGTAACTTTTGTGATTTTATCCCAGCATCAAATGATACACTGTCTGTCTTCATAGCTTGGTTATTCTTTATGATAGCTTTAGAAGTTTAATATTTCATACACGTAAAAGTTTTCTTTCATTTTCCACTGACTCTTTAACCTGGAATCTGATGGATACAGTGTTTTATTTTATTCTGTTTATGATACAGAGATCAATATTTCATGTTGATTTCTCTTTAAAATGCTGCAGTGTCTATGATCGAGAAACAACCAAGATCCTGGGGAAGCTCATCTGTGAAGCAGCAGAACAGGATAAAGAAACAGGAGTGAAGTTTCTGGAATTGTTTTATTCTGTGTGTAATTACAAAACATTCCCCCTTATTGACTGGAATGATGATTGGTACCACAGGAAGTATCAATGTAATGTACTACTGGACCTATACTCCTGTGTGAAGAACTATGAGACTCAAACAGGCAAAAGTGTTCCTTCAGCATTACAACCAGTTAACCAATCAGTTCCTGCAGTCTGGTCCATAGACCTCTCAGAGAGAAAGGTCTCCCTCCTCCAAGAAGTGCTGAAACTCCAACCAGAGAAGAAACCAGTAGAGCTGACAGGCTGGTCAGATGAAGAGAGGGAAGTGAGGATCTTCCTTCAGTGTCTACCCTACATCTCACAGCTCAGGTTATTGCGTTTCGTTTCATTTAATATTTGCCTACATCTAAAAGCAATCCAGATTAAATATAAAGATAATGAGGTATGATTATCCAATTTCCAAACAGACAAATATAATTTGGAATGTTATATCCTATTACAAATCTAGCTATACAGTGTACAATGGAGAACACTGTCAGTGTGTTCACAGTCCGTCCCTCAGTAAAATGTTCTCCTTAGTGGATTGACCAATCGATCTGAAATGGCACATGGGTAATGGGTATTGGTCATTGGTATATGGATCTACAAAGCTTATTTTCAAACTTTCCCAAATTGAAGCTGTATATTAGCATGTTTGCCATGGGCTATGAGATCTGTATGCAGTAAAATCTTGAGTTTTAATTTAAGTTTGAGAGAACAGTAACCAAATGGACATGTGGTTACATTTTTTACACTCTTAGAGTTACAAATGGATAAAATAACACTGAGGATTTTCTGTGTAGTTGTGGTGACGGTCCAAAGTCTGCCTGTTTTAATGTAAAGAGCTGTGCAGCATATCAAGAGACAACAAGATAAATGATAAGCTATAAGTATGCTATACCAGGGGAGGGTAGAGGACTGGAAATCTGTACTCAAGTAAAAGTAACTTCTCCCATAAAGAAGTGCTCGAGTAAAAGTAAAAGTGAAACCAGTAGAGATGATAGTGAAGTGAGGATCTTCCTTCAGTGTCTATCCTACATCTCACAATTTAGGTTAATGTTTTGTTGTTGTTGTTGTTGTTGTTGTTTTTTAGATAATGATGTATTATCTATTTACTCTTATGTATTAAAACACTTTAAATCTGGTGTCCCTATTTTGGGCATGTCGTTATAGGCAAAACCTTCCAAAAATAGCAGATTTACAAGCTCACAAAAGCATCATGAAGTGATGCGTTGTGAGCTTGTAGATCATCTATCTTCATCTTGTGACACTTGTGGCTTAAGTGGTTAAAAGGGATTGATTATTTGTAACTTTTGTGATTTGATATACTATCTGTCTTCATAGCTTGGTTATTCTTTATGATAGTTTTAGAAATTATATAATACACTTTAAAGTTTCCTTTCATTTTCCACTGACTCTTTAACCTGAAATCTGATAGACACAGTGTTGACCATTTTATTTTATTTTATTCTGTTTATGATACAAAGATCAATATTTAATGTTGTTTTTCATTTAATCTTTTGCAGTGTTGCAGATGGATGGTCAGGAACTTCAGAAACAACCGAGTTCCTGGGGAAGCTCATCTGTGAAGCAGCAGAACAGGAAGAAGAAACAGGAGAGAAGTTTCTGGAATTGCTGTCATCTGTGTGTAACTACAAAACATTCCCCTTTATTGACTGTTTTGATGATTGCTACGACAGGAAGTATCAATGTGATATACTACTGTACCTATACTCCTATGTGAAGAACTATGAGACTCAAACAGGCAGAAGTGTTCTTCCAGTATTACAACCAGTTTACCAGTCAGTTCCTACAGTCTGGTCCATAGACCTCTCAGAGAGAAAGGCCTCCCTCCTCCTAGAGGTGCTGAAACTCCAACCAGAGAAGAAACCAGTAGAGCTGACAGGCTGGTCAGATGAAGAGAGTGAAGTGAGGATCTTCCTTCAGTGTCTACCCTACATCTCACAGCTCAGGTTAATGTGTTTCCTCTCATAATTTTAATATGTGTGTACATTTAAAAGCCATCCAGCTTTTCTAAAGATAATGTGGTATGATAATCCACTTCAGTTCATTAATTATGAACTGATCATTTGTCAAGTTGCCAAAATATGTTGCTAGAACCACCCGAGTTTCTTGATCCACCTCTCGATTTTATCTTTGGCCACCGACGGTGGCGTTTTTCTCCATCGCGGCAACTGTTGGTAACTGGTGTGGTTGTCTGTCTGTGAGAATGATCTCCCGGCGTCCCCGCACGGTAACGTTACATCGCAATCTGAATTTAACTTCCCGGAAAAAAAGAGCCATTTTGGCTGTTTTTGTTAGACCGAGAGCGAGAGGGTACAGGACCACGGGTCCACATGGTTCCATCTGTACGCTCTCGGACTAACAAAAATAGCCAAAATGGCTCTTTTTTTTACTTGACACATTGACACATTGACTTGACACATTGACTGCCAGAGTTAAAACATGAAAAATTATGGAATATTCTCCGTGACCTCCGTCCTCACGGAGATCGACTCATTACACGAGTAATGCACGGTCGTAGTGAAGTAAAAAATCTGCTCGCCGTAATCCATTCACAACTGTGGCCATTTCAATGACACCTTTTTGCCGCAAAGTAAGAGGAACGGAGATATAGCGATTTTCCCACAGGAAGTAAACAGGAAATAAATGAGCTTTAATTCTTTTAAATTACGTCAATTCCGGGTCTGTCGTCATCAGGCAGTGAAAGCATCATTCATAACAGCGCCCTCTGGCGTAATCACTGATTTTTTTTTTTTTTAATGGACGTTTTAAAATGTCCTTGTTGGATTTGAAAGGACGTTTTAAAACGTCCTTGGCAGGCAATGTGTTAAGCCACCCGCTCATATTCAACATAATTCAAGCAAATCGTTTATGAACAGAGTTTGTTGCTGCTTGACTGTTCTCGGTTGGTGTTGGAGCGGAGCTGTGTGTGTAGGAGGAGTCAAGCCAATAGTTTTTTTGGTTGCCACTACGCGACCCCAACGGCACCTTCCTAGTTTGAGAACTGCTGTTCTAAATGCACATTGTGTGTCCTGTCCTGTCCCGTCCCGTCCCGTCCCGTCCCGTCCCGTCCCGTCCCGTCCCGTCCCGTCCCGTCCCGTCCCGTCCCGTCCCGTCCCGTTCCGTTCTCGTCTGTCTGTCTGTCTGTCTGTCTGTCTGTCTGTCTGTCTGTCTGTCTGTCTGTCTGTCTGTCTGTCTGTCTGTAGATGTTTGGCCCAGGTTCTAGAACACACTGAGGGACTGACAGAACTGGTCCTCAGTCACTGTCAACTCACTGACCAGCTAGAGACTCCGATCCCCCACCTGCACAAACCACAAGTCCTGGAGTGAGTAGTCCTATAGAATGGAGGTGTGTGTGTGTGTGTGTGTGTGTGTGTGTGTGTGTGTGTGTGTGTGTGTGTGTGTGTGTGTGTGTGTGTGTGTGTGTGTGTGTGTGTGTGTGTGTGTGTGTGTGTGTGTGTGTGTGTGTGTGTGTGTGTGTGTGTGTGTGTGTGTGTGTGTGTGTGCGCGTGCGTGCGTGCGTGCGTGTACACCATGAGGTACTAATCTATTCCTTTGTCCTTTCTCATCCTTGTGTTGTTGTAGTCTGAGTCACAATAACACTGATACTCTAACAGACAGATTAGTCCAGCTGCTCTCCATCAATACCTCCATCCAAACTGCACGGTGAGTAGAATGCAATACTTGTGTTTGAATATGTTCATTATTAACAGAATAACTTATTGTTCTCAGGTGTGTAGCTCAATCATCAACATGGTTTTTTATACACATCACACCTTTCAACCTTTGTGATGTTTTTCCAGACTCTTCAGCAACTGCATCAAGGACACAACCTCCTTCCTGAAACTGGATGTGGCAAATCGCTTAAACATCTTTTTTACAACCATAGCCACAACACTGGTAAACAAACTGCCCTCCACCTCCAAAAGGCTTTTGACACAGTTAATCACTCTATTTTGATTAGTAAGCTAAAAGCAATTGGTTTTGATAGTTAGGGCTGGATGCGATCCTATCTGGAGGGGTGGGAACAGGTGGTGGAGGTGAACGGAACCCTGCCCCCCCCTCCCCTCCTAGTGAACTGTGGCATTCCGCAAGGAGGCATATAGCTGAAATCCATTCCCCAAAGTTCGGTCACTCGCTCACTCTCCTCGCTTCCTCCACTCGCGCCTAAGCCCCGCCACTGCGAGGAGCCGAGGATTATTTGCGAGGACAGAGTGGCCGACCAGCTGGCCTCAAAGGATCGGACTGCACTTAGAGTCATTTCAAAGCGACGGCAAATTCCGCGATCACTTATGACGTCTCAAACAGCTGGACCAGAGCCGTGGATGAAAATATACATGCATAGAATAATATGCAGGTATAGAATAATACAGAATATAAGCGCCAGGATGAGCAAACTTACATTTATGAATTAAATCCTCACCCGTCCCTCTTTTTGCTCGTGCAGTCCCCAGACCCCCCACCCCCCGCAGCAGTCCCGCACGGCACTGCTGCTTATAACAGCCACCGTATATTACAGAGTATGTCTGACTCTGAATTACATCATTCATGCAGGGTGGCCATGCCCATACGTCCACTTTTACCCGGACATATCCTCTTTTGGGGGGCTGTCTGGGGTTTTTTATAAAATCCTTCAAATGTCTGGGGTTTTGAGAGTTTGGGTGATATCCCCCCACTTCTGGGACGAAGAAAAAAGAAAAAAACTCAGACATATTGTTTGATAGCGAAATAAATCATGACTGATAGACATGAAAGAAGACCCTTCACAGCTAATAGAGAATTAACATTTTTAAGAATCGGTTCAGAATTGAATGAGTAGCCTACGGCTATAGTTAAAGCGTAAAGTGTCCTCTCTCAGTCTATATATAAATACAATACATTATTTTAAACATAATCTTTGTCACAGTAATTTATAGTAGTCCAGCCGGTGTTTCGGCATGGTTTCGGGTTTCAAGCATTGTTTGTGTGGCCACATGTGGAGGAGGACCATGTATACGTCACGGGAGAAGGGAAAAAAAAAAAAAAACGTGTACACGTGATGCGGAAGTCTGCCGCGGAGGAGCTGTGGAGAGTGGTCGAGCCTACACTTGATGTACACTCGCTAAATGCGGAAGTAGAGAGCCTCCTCGGCTCCTCCACTCGACTCCACTCGCCTCCTCCAAGAAGCAACTGAATAATTGGACCCTGAGCACATCCGGTTTGGAGTCGGAGTGACCGAGTGGGAGTGAGCGAGTGGCCGAGATTTTCGGGTTTGGATTTCAGCTATACTAGGACCTTTACTGTTCCTGATATATGTAAACGACATGTCATCAGCATGTGACTGCAACCTGTTCCTGTTCGTGGATGACTCGGCTCTGCTGGTCTCGGACAGGGACAGACTGCAGGTTGAAAAAGCTCTCAGCTCTGAACTCGATGCGATCCGCATCTGGCTCGCTGATAACAAACTATCATTACACCTGGGAAAAACGGAATCCACTCTCTTTGGGTCTAGTTTTAACCTCGGCAAGGCCAACAGCTTCACAATCAAAGTGGGCGATAATGTTATCACAAGAAAAGAGGAAATTACCTACCTTAGGTTCCATTTTAGAGGCAAACCTTTCAGGTGATAAAATGTCAACAAGAGGAGTCAAAAAAGTCAACCAAAGAACACGTTTTTTGTATAGGATTTCATCTCTAGGCAGTAAGAATACTTACTGTATTCTAATAGGGGCCCTCATCCAAGGTCACTTCGACTATGCATGCACCTCATGGTACCACTGTGGTACTACTACCACAACACCACTCAGGCCTTAAAAAGGCTCCAGACAAGACTCCTTGACCTTGCACCTGCAACTCATCTAACTTTGCTCAATTTGCTAGGGTCGGATGGCTCAGTGTAGAGGACAGAGTACAGCAACTTGCAATGGGCCTGGTCTACAAGATACACCAGAACGTTAAGATACCCATGTACCTGTCAAAGTACTTCAAAAACGTAAACGAAGTCCACAATCACAGAGGCAGCTCCACTGATCACGTCCAACCCAGATACAAATGTGGAATGCCCTACCGAAAGCAGTGAAGGAGTGTAAAACCCTACTCTCCTTCAAAACTGCCCTAAAAGAGTACCTTCAGGTGGCTGCAATTCAAAACTGGTCCCTGTAAAAGTCCTAACCTCCCATATGATGTTCTGCATAGTAGTGTATATCTGTCTGTCATTTAATGTCACTATGAATTGAATACAAAAGGACCTCAATTGAAACAAGCCATTGTGCTTTCTTGGGCTTTTTAATCCTATTTAGTTGACCTTGTATTTGAACTGTACTTTCATGTGCTTTTTTCTGCAAACTTCTGAAGTATTCCATCAATCAATCAGTCAATCAATCAGTCAGTCAATCAATCAATCAATCAATCAATCAATCAATCAATCAATCAATCAACCAACCAATCAACCAATCAACCAAAGACAAACGCTTTGAAATGGTACTCATTGTACTTTTCCTCATTGAACTTGCTTAGTAATATATTTATTGCAAGCAAGTTATATGAGGTCCAAGCACCCCATGTTCACTTAAATAAATGCAATACTTTTACAAAAATGCAGGACCTTTTAAATATAATTTATCAATTGTAAATGATTGTTCATAAGCATCTTTTATAAAACCCTAATGGTTGCTGATATTTCATAAACAAGAAATGTTTAAAGTTAGTGTAAGTGATTTACTTTGGTTAAAATAAGTGTTAAATATCTCTATATTCTGATAGTACTCATTGCTATTAGAGTGTTTGTTCAGTAAACGGAGTCTCCATGTCTCTCCAGCTCTTTATTAAACAGAAAATGCATTTTCAGTGCTCTCTCCTGATTGGCTTAAATGTTGTCACCTACCTGAAAATGTACATATATTCTGTTTACTAAAGAGCTGGAGAGACTCCTGTGACCGAACAAACGCTCTGTAGCAATGATTATCAGAATACAGTACTTGAACCTTGTAACAAAAAAACAACAACAAAAAAATATATATATATCACTTACCCTACCTTTAAGCCTCAATCTGCAATTTCTTCAAGTGGTTGGCTGCATGTAGAAGAGCAAGAATATAATGATAATGTGATAAAACATATGATAATGCCTAAACATCATAATTCTACATAAAATAAAATGAATTAGGAAACATAGCATTAGTGTGGGTGGCTCCTTTCTCACAAATCATAGAATGGGACTTCTAACAACAGAAGAGTTGTTTTGATTGAGTCGTGAGATTAGATTTTTCCTCCTTTAATCCCTGAGTTTAGTATTACGTTTATCGCCTTAATTCCTCACCCGTGTCATTTCCTTACCCCTTAGTCCCAGAGGAAGGAGGTGAGGATGAGATGCAAGGACGTCTGTGTCTCTGCCATGTTGAAGGGGAGGGGCAAGGCATGGCAGAGTGCGGATACAGCGCTTTTAATTAATGATGTAAAAAATATAAAACTAGTTAAGAAAAAAAAGTCTTGCAAACAATTTTCACATTTGTGGCACCTCATATGGATCAAAATGAAATCACTTTTGGCTCTGTGTTGTTTCTTGGCCCCTCAATATGTGATTAAAAATTGTAGTAGATCAGACAATTAAAATGTTAAACTAAATTAAAACTAAAAAAAAGAATTGTTTCTATAGTCAAAATGTTCATCTACTGGTAGAGTGCCATTGAAGCAAGGCTAAGCGCCAGGAATCACACAGTCAGTCAGTCGGCAGGGAACTGGTGCTGTAGTTTTATATACATACTTTATTTAATATCCATGATTTGATGTAATATTCTCTTTTCTATTTTTTGCATGGTGAGATGGAAGCAGAGTCTGATCATCATGATGATGATGATGATGAGACATCCACACCACTATACAGGAAACGGCATCAAGGTCCCTCATCACAAGATTCTCCACGGGTAGTTCCCCCCTCTGTTGCTACGGTGTCTCCCCATCCCCCCATGTTGCCTTCCCCATCCGTATCACAGCAGGCCTCCCAACATTCCCCAGAAGAAATGTCATGTGACACGGCCTGTGATTTCTCAACCACAGACCATCTTGTTACAGTGTCACTGTCCTCTCCACATCCCTCATTCGAGCTCCAAGATGAAACTGATCTTAGTAGATGCTTCAGTGGTTTGAGGGTGGGAGAATCCATTTCCGTGCCTCGTTCTCGCAGCTTACCCTCACTGAGCCAAAGTCCATGCATAGAGAACATGGCAAGTTTCACAGCAAAGCGCTCTCACAGTTTAAATGATGTTACACTATTGGACAAAACACAGACAATTACACCTGACATCATTGTTGTAGAAAACAAAAAAATATACAGGTTCCAGTGCACCCAAGCAGGACTGTTCCAATGCAGTGTGACCGGCCTGGTGTTTAAGATGGAGACAGAGACAGATGTGACTTACAGGACTGTCCCTTGGAACCGAAGGCTTCAAGCCCCGCTTGCCAAGAGGCCTGCAGGACCACTGTTTGACATCAAATGTCCTCCGGGGTCTG
The DNA here is from genome assembly GCF_963280865.1 of Gymnoscopelus braueri. Classification (NCBI taxonomy): domain Eukaryota; kingdom Metazoa; phylum Chordata; class Actinopteri; order Myctophiformes; family Myctophidae; genus Gymnoscopelus; species Gymnoscopelus braueri. The sequence continues at coordinate 35,797,013 of NC_137625.1, read as the reverse complement.
TGTGTCAGTTACACCTTCCACACTGTGAAATCCTCTCCATGGGTGGAGGCAAGTCCTTGTATGTTGTCCATGTGATGGATGAGGGCATTGAGTTTATCAAGCCCGATGTGATCACAGAAACTCATGTCATCATAAATATAACAGAATTTTCACTCTATGGTATTATAATTACAGGTTTAAAAGAGTTGGCCAAATTAGTTTACGACAGCCCGGCCCCCAGTCCCCCCAGTCCTATCCGTGCATTGGTGTTACCGTTTTATACACCGCCAACGGATGATAATCCACGTTCAATCCTGAAAGTATTGCTGCTTCCTGGGAACGTTGTGCTGGATGAAGTGCTGAACGTAAGGAAGAAGAGGGATTTACATGGAGAAGAGATTTACATTGAAGTCCCTCCCTGCAAACTAATCCCAGATCAAGAATACACCCTCTCCACTTCCCCTCAACACGATTCCATCATAATTCAACCAAAGAAGACAACATTTGAAGTTGATGAATCATCATATACAAATTACATGCCAACATTTGATGTGATCTTAAAGGAAAGGTTTAGGGATGATGTTATGTTGCTTCTAAAACCCCTTTCCCAGTCGCATGAAATGCCTGTTGTAGACAGTAACACCTCAGACAGTGCTTGGGAACATTTTGTATCCCTTCAAGCTCCTGCTTTAAGAAGACAACACGTTGAGCACACACTGAGTCTTGAAGTGAAAGACAAACTATTTTCTGTGCGTAGCAGCTTCATCGACAGCATTTCAGCTCCCAATCTCAAATGTGTCGTGGACAAACTTTTCGAGAGGAGGATGCTAACTGAAGTTGAGCGGGAGACAGCCGAAGAGATGCAGGTGAAACATGAAAAGGCAACTTTTGTCATCGATACAGTGAGGAAGAAAGGAGCTTTTGCAAGTGCAAGCCTGATATTGATTCTCTGTGAAATCGACCCACTCCTCTCTGGACATCTTGGGTTGATGTAAAACACCAATGTAGTTAAAATATCTTCAAGTATCTAGTCAACATCCTGCCTAGTTTTTCTATCTTTCCATAAGGGTCCATTTGGTTACATCTGTACACTCTCTGAGTTACAAATAGATGAATGAACACTGGGGATTTTATAAAGAAACATAGTAGATGTAATTTCCTGTGTTCTGGTGAATTTTGGGAGTTTGATACCAAGAAAACCAGAATAAATGACGATCCAGGAGAGTGTCAGGAGACACCATGAAACTCTTATGGGATCCAGGAGTGTTGGCAGCCCTGGGTTAAGTGTCCTACCCTACTTTGTGAAATACAATTCCGACCATCTCACTTCTACAAACTCTGCTACCAACTCTCCAAGTAGGCCTCTCCCACATCCTTAAACTCATCATGTCATCTATGTCTGCGTCCCAAAATGATATTGTTATTCCCATAACACACTCCAAGCAATGTTATAAATTGTGCTGTATATACAGTAGTTGTTTCAGGAATACATACATAATGTGCATCTTTGATTTTGACAGCTTTGGACAGATTCAAAAGGATTCCCAAATGTAATTGAATGAAACACTTGCAGGTAATTCAGTGGTCTGAAAGCACATCAATAACATTAATAAACATATTTTGTTCATTTAATTAAAGAGTGCGGCATAGACATAGGCTCTACGTGAAAAGTGCCTTGGTAACTTCTATTTACCAAATGACTTGGTAAAATAAAATGTAATATATGCCATTTCTTTTCCTTGAAAAAGTGATTTTTCATGTCAAGTGTCTACCTTGTAAAATGAAGGTGAAATGATAAGATAAATAAATAAAATAATACCTAGGATATTATAAGTATAATATGACAGTCATGTCTAAAATATGGACACCGGGTAAAGTGGTAAAGTGTGTCTCTGTTTGGCTGCTGTAGTCAGTTTGTCATCATGTGTGAATGAATGGTGGAGCTGGCTTGTTTTAACACTTAATAATTCTCACTGTTTATCACTAGTGTGACTGCTTATTGCACAATAGAGCTTAAACATTGTACAGTAAACAGTGCAGTGTTTTTTTCTTAACTTCATCGCAGTGTATATCTTAACATGATAGTTAAACTGTGTATAATAGCTATATAAACAACCTGACACCAGATTACATTACAGGTACAGTAGACCTATGCATTGGCCTACAACTGCAGCCTGCTCTAGTCTGGGGTCTACAGGCTGAATAGATGAACGTGGGAGCTTTATTGATGACTTTTCTAATCCACTAGAGGGTGCTGCTGCTACATCCATGTTACATGGTGTTGTTTTTCTTCCTACGTGGACTCTGATTGGTCCGTGAGGCTGTATGCTGAACTGTCATGGCGGCGCCCTCAAGACGCTGAGACCATAGACATATAAAGGTAGACGCCTCATCTGGCTCTGAAGCATCGGCATCTCGGACGCACTTCCGCTTCCTCTCATAGAGTTAAAAGCTTCCTCTATGTTTCTGGGGGGAAGCTGGAAACTTCCGTGTGCGTCACAGAAGGGGGCGTTCGGTAGGCCAATCAGAGGCAGGTGGGGTGGGTCTTTTCTTAAGAGGCAGCCGCGCAGCAACTAGTCAGTTAGACGCGCTGTGATTGGCCAGTAGTTAACGTGATGTGATTGGTCTGCCCCCCGGAAGAGCCTTGTATTGAGAGACCAGTCGTTACAATGAACTGCAGAGGCCAATGAGGTATCTAGGTTTCTATATCTATGGCTGAGACCCCTTATGTTAGGTCACTCGCTCACTCTCCTCGCTTCCTCCACTCGCGCCTAAGCCCCGCCCCTGCGAGGAGCCGAGGATTATTTGCGAGGACGAGTGGCCGACCAGCTGGCCTCAAAGGATCGGACTGCACTTAGCGCGTCATTTCAAAGCGACGGCAAATTCCGCGATCACTTATGACGTCTCACACAGCTGGACCAGAGCCGTGGATGAAAATATACATGCATAGAATAATATGCAGGTATAGAATAATACAGAATAGAATAGACAATTCATCAATGTGGATGGCCACATTGTTATCTTTATAGTTAACATTTTGTGCAAAGCCATTTATTCCTGAAATAGTGAACGAAGCGCCAGGATGAGCAAACTTACATTTATGAATTAAATCCTGACCCGTCCCTCTTTTTGCTCGTACAGTCCCCAGACCCCCCACCCCCCGCAGCAGTCCCGCACGGCACTGCTGCGTATAACAGCCACCGTATATTACAGAGTATGTCTGACTCTGAATTACATCGGACATATATTCTTTTGGGGGGCTGTCTGGGGGGGGGGTTTATAAAATCCTTCAAATGTCCGGGGTTTTGAGAGTTTGGGTGATATCCTCCCCACTTCTGGGACGAAGAAAAAAGAAAAAAACTCAGACGATTTTGTGATTTTGCTTGATATTGTTTGATAGCGAAATAAATCATGACTGATAGACATGAAAGAAGACCCTTCACAGCAAATAGATAATTTTAAATTTTAAGAATCGGTTCAGAATTGAATGAGTATGTATGGCTATAGCTGCACTTGCATTTCATGACTTTGGATTTCATTACCCTGACAGGAATGTGCAACACCAAAGGCCGAGTGGCCTTGACCCTAAAATGATGAAACTACAGGCCTGCTGCTGTGACATCAAATAGGTGATTTGATTAGTGAGAAATGGACCCAATATGTTTCTGAATATTTGATTAGAATTACATGAGCATAACACTATATTAATTGTGTCTAATATAATAGCAGCACACCACAATTGTCTGGTTGGGGAAAAAAACACTTCCATTATTTGGGTGCTGTTTAGTGGAATAAACGTCTAATTCACATCAAGAATATGATGTATGGTTGTTTGTAGAGCTATTGAGATTTTCTTTTTTATAATTAATATTGTATGTTTTATGTTGTAATGTTCTAAATGTATGTAACTTGTGGATGAGAGTTGACAGCTGCTTGAGATGGATATTATTTTATTTTATACTTCATTGAGGTATAGGTCGTCTAGAAGTGTCTGGTAGCTGCATATTTCACTAAACATCTTGTAAAATGTTAGGTTTAAAACGTGCAAATAAATTATTTTAGCTGCTAGTCAGTAGTGAGTTAGACTTTATTATAATGTATGCAAGTTAATCTTAATATTCAGGTGTGCTGTGCATTTATTACATCCAACATGAAGATGAAATCTATTTCTGGAGCAAATGGAGGCAAATTAAAAGTTTCAGAAACAGTAGTCAACTGTATCAAAGAATGGTCAGAATTTTATGTAGTAATTGCTCCATCTAGTGGATATACTGGAGACATGCAATTCAATTCAATTCAAAGGGCTTTATTGGCATGAGAAAACATACGTTTACATTGCCAAAGCAGACATGCATGCATATGGATACGTGTGGGCTCTGCGAAGAAAGCTGCTTTCTATTTGCTGTTCAGTGCTCACATCCGGTCTAGAATCCGCCTACTGTATCCGGTCATTTTCACCCTCTCATACATGTACACACCGTTTCCGTATCTGCTCCAGACCCAGACCGGATCAGCAACCTGCAAAGTGAATTGACCTCATTCTACTTCCTGAAGAAGTTCACCCTCACGTCTTTTTAGTTTCGATGTTGTTCGGTTGCTGGTGACATTAGCTCTTTACATTAGACTGTCTGACAAGCTGTTATAAAGATATTGAATTGGTAGGAAATGCGAATTTTATAGGTTTAAAACTAATATTCTCAATTATTCTCAACCACTTGGATCTCTATAATAATACTGTTAACTTCTGCATTTTGTACTTTTTTGTAGTAGGGTGTAGCTACTAGTTTAGTTGTGAGATTAACCATTTTATTCAGTAGGTCTACAGTTTGTTGTGACTTTTGGTGACATTGTTGAGTTTGTCCTCAGATTAATTTGCTGTTTATTTATGATAGAGACATACATGTTGTTATAAGGTCATAGAGACATAGATACATGTTGTTATAGAGACATAGATACATGTTATGAGGTCATAGAGACATAAATAAGTGTTGATCAACTTGATAAAACTTGTGTAGAGTGTCTACTGCTGAGAGCTGAATACAGGAAGCATAGGCCTACATTGTTATTAGTATTATTAATACTATTTATTTTACAGGTAGCAGTCAAGCAGACATGCAGTGGAAAGCTTGGTGACATGAGGTAGGATACTGTACGATACAAGGACTGACAATCTGTTGAATGTGTTTGTCACATACAGTACAATTCTCACAGTCTGCTTTATGAATGATGTTACATTTATTTAGCATTAAATTAAATCATACAAAGCAGAGGATATACAGGCAGACCTCCGTTTTGATATTTTTAGAATATGGATATTTATTCAGGCTTTCTAATAGTGTTATAACTTTTATTCTGGTGTTTTTCAAACCAGCAATATATTTCAGTTTATTTTAAATATTTTGTCAATACTTTTACATTTCAGTACTTTTACACAGGTAATGAAATACGAATGGACAAAGTTGTTAAACTAACAGGGGTTCACTTTAAAACACTTTGCTGGATACAATCCCATGATCGCAACTTCAAACTCCATTTGAACCATTTTAGATTAACTGAAAACACGTTCTTGGCATTTGCCTTTTTGTAGATTATGGACTCAGGTTATTAGGCTAGTGTAACAGAGTCCTTTATACAGTCTATATAGGCTACAGTAATTTGTATAATTACACAAAACGTGTCACTGGGTCTACAGAGTTAGGGCCCTATCTTGTGCGGCACCTTATTGCCTTATTGCCTAAAATTGATAGGCATTTTTATTTTGAAAAACATTTTAAAATAGTGAAACAAGCCGATATACAAGCTCACAGCCCGTTGATGTAGATCGGCTATTTTCACTATTTTAAAACGTTTTTAAAAATAATAAGAAATACCTAATATTATTAGGCATAAGGCAGCACGCAAATTAGGGCCCTTAATGTGTATACTAACTACAGTGTACACTACAGTATGGACTATAAGTCCTTAACCCCTCCTCCCTCTGATCCCTTATAAACTTCACCCAGCACCCTGTAATGGTTTAATCTATGGACAGATTTTTACAATTACAATGTCTAGTGATTCATATACAGTGTACTGAGTGTAGTGAACTTTTTCTGCTGTTGTTTTTTACTCCAAGCTAACTATGAACTTATATTGAGTTAATAATATCTTTCCTGTTTGTTTAATATCGTTTGTGTTGGAGTTTAATCTGGATGATGTCTTTCTTTTGTTCATGTCAGGTATGTGCTTGTACTTGTGTTATCTATACGAGTGCCACAATAACATGTATCATATTGTGAAATGTGCTTTAGCCCAGTCGTTGTTCTGCACAGCACCTCTTGTCTGACTCCCTCTGCAAAGAGGAATGGAAGCAGCATAAATATTAATCTCTAAATCAATAGATTTAATCTTTCTTTCATTCATGTCAGAGACATAAATAAACGGAGATCAGCTTCAAAGAGATCCTGGACCAGCAAGCAGCACAAGTCTTCACCTGTTACACTACATGTTTGAGAATAAAGTGACAACATGGCATCTACAAGTCAGTCCGCTCTGGAATACATCAAGAACGCCAGAACCCACCTGGTGGGAGGATTACCGAATCTTTCTGTTATTGTGGAGAATCTGTGTCAGAGAGGAGTGTTCCCTGAGGAGGAGGTCAGAATAATAAACTCAGAGAAAGATGACTATAACAAGACAAGAACAATACTGGACTGGGTCACAAACAAAGGGGAGGCAGCCTGCTATGAATTGCTGAAGGTCATTCACATAGTAACTAGGAAGAGGACCTTCGTAGAGATACCATTATCCAAAGAATTAGCCTTCACCTCTACTCAGAAGAGCAGTTTTGACCTTGACCATTGGATCAGCTGCTTTTTTTTTATAGATGACGTGAAAAGCACCCATTCTAAAGGTACTGTGTGTAAGGAAACATTAGTAAATACATACAGTATTTAACTGAAATGCTGATTACTTTTTGCAGTGTGAATGTGACATGCTGTAGAGTTGTGAGAGTGTTAAAATATAAACCCACTATAAATGATGAAATAATTTAGAAACCTGAAGCCACTTTACCCACCAGGTCCTACAGTCTGGTCCATAAACCTCTCAAAGAGAAAGGTCTCTGACCTCCTAGCGGCGTTGAAACTCCAACCAGAGAAGAAACAAGTGCGGCTGAGAGCCGGGTCATATGAAGAGAGTGAAGTGAGGATCTTCCTTCAGTGTCTACCCTACATCTCACAGCTCAGGTTAATGTGTTTCCTTTCATTTAATATTTGTGTATATATAAAAGTGATCTCAACCTATTTCTTTTTAGATAATAAGGTATGATTTATGCACTCTTATGTGTTAAACAACTTTCAACCTGGTGTCCTCATGTTGGGCATATCAATTTAGGCAAATATTTCCAAAAGCTTTTAAAAATAGAGAAAATAGCAGATCTACACGCTCACAACGTTTCATGAAGCGATGTATTGTGAGCTTGTAGATCGGCTATTTTTGCCACTTGACATCGCTGAATGACAACGTTTAAATTAAAAGTTGTAAGAGATTAATTATCAAAAGTTTTGTGACTTCATCCCAGTATCAAATTATACACAATCTTTCTTCAAAGTTTTGTTATTCTTTATAATAGTTTATAAGTTAAATATATCATAAACTTTAAGGTTGTCTTTGTTTTCCATTGTCTCTCTCTTAACCCAAAATCTGATGGATACAGTGTCCATCATTGTTTAGTTCTGTTAATGATGCAGAGATCAATATTTCATGTTGGTTTTAAATTTAATTTGTTGCAGTTTCACATGGCTAGGAAGGTCAGCATCAACTAAGTTCCTGGGGAAGCTCATCTGTGAAGCAGCAGAACAGGAAGAAGAAACAGGAGAGAAGTTTCTGGAATTGTTGTCTTCTGTGTGTAATTACAAAACATTCCCCCTCATTGACTGGGATGATGATTGGAAACACAGAAAGTATCAGTGTGCTGTACTACTGGACCTATACTCGTATGTGAAGAACTATGAGGCTAAAACAGGCAGAAGTGTTCTTCCAGCATTACAAACAGTTTACCAGTCAGCTCCTACAGTCTGGTCCATAGACCTCTCAGAGAGAAAGGTCTCCCTCCTCCTAGAGGTGCTGAAACTCCAACCAGAGAAGAAACCAGTAGAGCTGAGAGGCTGGTCAGATGAAGAGAGTGAAGTGACTCTGAGGATCTTCCTTCAGTGTCTACCCTACATCTCACAACTCAGGTTAATGTGTTTCCTTTCATTTAATATTTGTCTATAGCTTATATTAAAGCTTTAATATAAAGATCATGAGGTATTATTATCCAATTGAATTAATTATGAATGGATTATTTGTCACCTTTTTTGCACTGCATTTACAGCAGACAAATATAATTTTGAATGGTATGATCCTATTATAAATCTAGCTATAAGATGGAGAAAACTGTCAGTATGTCAGTATATTCTCAGTCCGTCCCTCAGTCAATTTTTTCTCCTCAGTGGGTTGACCAATCGATCTGAAATGGCACATGGATATTGATCATTGGTATATGCAAGGATCAACAAAGCTAATTTTCAAAGTTTCCCAAATGTAAGCTGTTTATTAGCATTTTTGCCATGAGCTATGGGATCTGTACACAGTACAAGCTTGAGTATTCATTTAACTTTGAGAGAAATGTAACCAAATGTACCTGTAAGGATCCTGTAAGGATTTGGTAATATTTTTGTTTGATTTGGTTATATTTGTACACTCAGAGTTACGAATGGATATAATAGCACTAAGGATTTTACTGTGTAGTCGTCGCTCGTGACGGTCCGAAGTCTGAACGTTTTAATATAAAGAGCTGTGCTGCATATCCAGAGACAACAAGAGAAAGTATATGCTATAAGTATGCTATACCAGGGGAGGGTAGAGTACTGGACATTTGTACTCAAGTAACTCAAAGTACAACTTCTCCCTTAAAAAAGTACTTGAGTAAAAGTAAAAATGAAGCCAGTAGAGATGATAGACTAGTCAGGTGAAGAGAGTGAGGATCTTCCTTCAGTGTCTACCCTACATATCAAAACTTAGGTTAATTTGTTTTCTTTCATTTAAAATGTTTTATTTTTCTTTCTTTTTTTCTTCTATTTTTAAGATAATGTGGTATTATTTATATACTCTCATGTATTTAACCACTTTCAATCTGGTTTCCCTATTTTGGGCATGTCATTATAGGCAAAACATAAAAAATAGCAGATCTACAAGCTCACAAAAGCATCATTAAGTATCGCGTTGTAAGCTTGTAGATCAGCTAACTTCATCACGTGATACCGTCGAATGACTAAGTATGAAATAGGGCTTAAGTGGTTAAAAGGGATTGATAATTTGTAACTTTTGTGATTTTATCCCAACATTAAATGATACACTACCTTTCTTCGTAGCTTGGTTATTCTTTATACTGAAGGTTCAGAAGTAACATACACTTTAATGTTTCCTCTCATTTTCCACTTACTCTTTAACCTGAAATCTGATAGATGCAGTGTTGACCTTTTTTTCTTTTTCTTTTTTTTTATTCTGTTCATGATACAGAGATCAATATTTAATGTTGGTTTGCATTTAATGTTGCAGTGTCTATGGTCAAGGAACAACCAAGTTCCTGGGGAAGCTCATCTGTGAATCAGCAGAACGGGAAGAAGAAACAGGAGAGAAGATTCTGGAATTGTTGTATTCTGTGTGTAATTACAAAACATTCCCGCTCATTGTATGGGATGATGATTGGGTACACAGGAAGTATCAATGTTATCTACTACTGGAAATATGTTCCTATGTGAGGAACTATGAGACTCAAACAGGGAGAAGTGTTCTTCCGGCATTACAACCACTTTACCAGTCAGTTCCTACAGTCTGGTCCATTAGTCTGGTTCCTTATGCTTTGATTTAAAATGTTGTTGGATTTTTTTGAAGATTTGCAAAACTATACATTTTTGGAAAGGTTATTGTCTAAGGAATCAGAAAATCAATGTTGCCATTTGCCCAGATGTGTATATGGCGGCCATATTGGCAATTACAAAATGGCCACCATAAAATGTATGTTTTTTAATATCTCGGCCTCTAAATAAGCTGGAACATTGATTTTAACTCCTAAACCTACATTTTCAGTGTCGAGGAATCCAATGGTGGTAATTATAAAGCTACAAAACTTTACAACATTAACCCTTAGATGCATGACTGAGTCCAAAATGACCAGATATGGTTGTTTTCTTGCAATATCTTTGAAATAAGAAAATCATTTATCAATTCATATTCCAGCTGTTCCTAAAAACATGTTTCACTTGCTCATTCAAATTAAATAAAATGTTAACTTACCACTGATACTTTTAAAGACATTTTTGTTTTTGTATTATTGCTACTCTAAGCTTCCATAAGTGTGTCCAAAATGATCAAACTGTGGCTGATATTAATTGCGGAAATTATTACAAAGACATGCACATCCCAATACTACTAGGATGGGTGCTGAATCAAAAAGTGTAGCTTACACTATACTTGAGAGTAGATCCACACACCAAGTAGTTCCCGTTGCAAGCATTTTATTTGCAGTGACTGTACAAAAGGCCAGTAATCATTGCCCTCAGACTGTATTTGTTAATTATTTTATGTTGTGGCATGTTCAGGCATTCCAGACCCCCGCGCGAGGGTGCCGGACAGAACGGTAATGATCCTTCCGCAGGTTCACCTACGGAAACCTTGTTACGACTTTTACTTCCTCTAGATAGTCATGTTCGGGCGTCTTCCGAGCGCTCCGCCGGGGCCGTGACCGACTCAGGCGGGGCCCGTCCGAGGACCTCACTAAGCCATCCGATCGGTAGTAGCGACGGGCGGTGTGTACAAAGGGCAGGGACTTAATCAACGCGAGCTGGTGACTTGCGCTTACTGGGAATTCCTCGTTCATGGGGAATAATTTCGGCCCCGGACATCTAAGGGCATCACAGACCAGTTATTGCTCCTTCTCGTGTGGCTGAACGCCACTTGTCCCTCTAAGAAGTTAGTCGCCAACCACACGGGGCCGCGAAAGTAGTTAACACATTGAATGCCAGAGTTATTTCAGATGTTTCATTGAGAAAAAAAAAGTACTCAGGAGCCTAGATACAGAATTTTTAAGTTTTAAGTTAACAAGGAAGTAAAAAAATTAACCAGGGTCCTATTCCATTATTCCTAGCTGCGGTATTCAGGCGACTCGGGCCTGCTTAGAACACTATTTTTTTCAAAGTAAACGCTCCGGACCCCAAGCAGGACACTCAGAGCATCGGGGGGGGGCGCCGGAAGGCAGGGACAGGGACGGACGGTGACTCGACTGGCGTCGGACCGTCAGCTCGATCCCGAGATCCAACTAGGAGCTTTTTAACTAAAGCAACTTTAAGATATTAAAGCTATTGGAGCTGGAATTATCGCGGCTGCTGGCACCAGACTTGCCCTCCAATGGCTCCTCGTCAAAGGATTTAAAGTCCACTCATTCCAATTACAGGGCCTCCAAAGAGTCCTGGATTGCTATTTTTCGTCACTACCTCACCGTGCCGGGAGTGGGTAATTTGCGCGCCTGCTGCCTTCCTTGGATGTGGTAGCCGTTTCTCAGGCTCCCTCTCCGGAATCGAACCCTGATTCCCCGTTATCCGTGGTCACCATGGTAAGCACGTAGCGTACCATCGAAAGTTGATAGGGCAGACACTCGAATGACACATCGCCGCCACGGAGGGCGGGCGATCTGCCCGAGTTTATCCAGAGTCACCAAAGCGGACGACGCGGCGCCCGAGAGCGCCGCGCCGCGAGGGTTTAGGATCTGACCACAGTTATCCAAGTAACTGAGGAGCGATCAAAGGAACCATAACTGATTTAATGAGCCTTTCGCAGTTTCACTGTACAAGCCGTTTGTACTTAGACATGCATGGCTTAATCTTTGAGACAAGCATATGCTACTGGCAGGATCAACCAGGTAGGCCTCCTGTTCCGCCGCGGAGAGCGCGCCCAGCTGAGGCGCGCACCGTGGGGTTACCGGTCCGCGGAGACCGCCAAGGCCCCCCGTGAGAGGGAAGGCGGGAGCTCCCGGTGGCGCGCACTGCGACGGTCGCCACATCCTCCTTTGCCCTCTACCCAGGTCGACAGGATGTTACGGGGGATCGGCGCCCATGACCCGTTTCGCAGCTGTTTGGTCGGTCGCCGGAGTACGCGACACACGCAGGGTTTGAGAAACGAGTCTCCGGAGCATGCCCCTGTGGCAAACGGATCTCCTTGCCGAGCCCCGTGATGGGGCTCGAGGCGAGGCCGACCGCGGGGGCCCTCGGACGGTCCGTGGCAGGGCAACTAGGGCAGACGGGGCGTCTCGGTCTCGTTAGGCCGGTGTCGGCCGCGGAGGAGTGCGGAGGACAGGCCGGGGCCTCTCCGCACGTGGTCCCTCTGTGCCTGGTTGGGCCCGCAGGCTGCAAGCAGCGTCCGCCGAAGCACACAAGGTGCCGGCGGGGCCCTTGCAAGAGGCGGGCTACGAGTGCCAATCGGTCAGAACGTAGTGGGTTCCACGGCCTTCGGGGCGGCCTGGTTCCCGGGTCACAGTGCAGCGACTAGCGGCCGCCGGCAGGCCCGCAATCTGGGGCGGCCTGCCTGCGTTTCGTCCCCAGCGTCCGCATGCTGGTCCATATATCCGGGCTGGAAAAGGTTGCCGATAGTCCCGGGAGAGAATTTCAAAGGAGGGGGCCACTGCCGAGCCCAGATCGTCCTGGGCTCGCCGAGGACCTCCAGGGTGCCAGGCCGCCCGGCCGTGTCCGACCGGAGGCCTCTCTCTCGCCTGCCGTCGGCCCGTCCTCGGCGTCCGCACGCCTGTTCCATATATCCGGGCTGGGAAAAGTTGGGTCTGGAGTGCTTTTGGATGAAGCAGAAGTGACAGAAGGAATGCTGTCAACACTGGAGCTGTCAACACAAGGGTATCAACATCAAGACAATCCCTGAACTGCGATGGCATCTGTTCTACAAACACAGGGCAGAAAGTGACAAGCTCCCTCCAACACCTGGAGCTCTGAAGCAGCACATCTTGAGAGTCCATGTCCAAACAAGGGCATGGGCACAAGCAGCCATTGCTCTGCAGGATCCACAGCTGGATCCCCTGCAAAATGGGTACTTCAAACACTTGGATGGCATGCTGAAACCAACGACCACAGAGGTCCTCCCAGCTCCAAAGGCCATCCTTGAGATGGTTCAATGCAAGTGTAAATCTGACTGTTCTTCTGGCAGATGTTCCTGCAAAGCTAAGGACTTAGCCTGTACTGAAATGTGTCAGTGCAGCAGCCAGTGCCAGAACGATGACGATTCCCAAGCTGTGATGCACGAAAGTGATGATGATGATGATGATGATTATGATGATGCATAGAGACTGTCTATGATTACACATGTCATGATGTTTAATATGGTTACACAAACATCCAAAGTTCACAGTTAAAATAAATAAAAAGAACAGTTAGTATCTGACTGACTGCCTGGGCTGTGCTGTTTTTTACCCATATGGTGGATTATGTCAATGGGATGATAAAAAATGAAATAATAACTTGCACCATTGGATTCCTTGACCCTGAAAATGTAGGTTTAGCAGTTAAAATCAATGTTCCAGCTTATTTAGAGGCCGAGATATTAAAAAACGTACATTTTAGGGTGGCCATTTTGTAATTGCCAATATGGCCGCCGTATACACATCTGGGCAAATGGCAACATTGATTTTCTGATTCCTTAGACAATAACCTTTCCAAAAATGTATAGTTTTGCAAATCTTCAAAAAAATCCAACAAAATTACATAGTGAACATAGACCTCTCAGAGAGAAAGGTCTCCCTCCTCCTAGAGGTGCTGAAACTCCAACCAGAGAAGAAACCAGTAGAGCTGAGAATCAGGTCATATGAAGAGAGTGAAGTGAGGATCTTCCTTCAGTGTCTACCCTACATCTCACAGCTCAGGTTAATGTGTTTCCTCTCATTTAATATTTGTGTACATTTAAAATCCATCTAGCTTTTCTAAATATAATGTGGTATGATAATCCACTTTAATTAATTATCTGTCTGTCTGTCTCTCTGTCTGTCTGTCCTCCCTTTCCCTCCATATCTCCACCTCATTCTGTATTTCTTCTACAGATGCAGCAAGTCCCTCCTTCTCCAGCTCCTATCTCTGGTCTCTGAGGGCAGTGAAAGGAACACAGTGATGCGAGCAGGTTCCCTGGCTGGAGCCCTGGGTGGACAGCTGGACCTCAGTGAGAACGGACTAGATCAGAAGGCCTGTAGATGTTTGGTCCTGGTTCTGGAACACTCTGAGGGACTGACAGAACTGGACCTCAGTCACTGTCAACTCACTGACCAGCTACTAGAGACTCTGATCCCCCACCTGCACAAAGCACAAGTCCTGGAGTGAGTAGTTTTATAGAATGGAGTGGTGTGTGTGTGTGTGTGTGTGTGTGTGTGTGTGTGTGTGTGTGTGTGTGTGTGTGTGTGTGTGTGTGTGTGTGTGTGTGTGTGTGTGTGTGTGTGTGTGTGTGCGTGCGTGCGTGCGTGCGTGCGTGCGTGCGTGCGTGCGTCACCATGAGGTACTAATCTATTCCTTTGTCCTTTCTCTTCCTTGTGTTGTTGTAGTCTGAGTCACAATAATCTCACTGATGCTCTAACAGACAGATTACTCCAGCTGCTTTCCATCAATCCCTCCATCCAAACTGTACGGTGTGTAGAATGCAATACTTGTTCTCAGGTGTGTAGCTCAATCATCAACATGGTTTTCTACACACATCACATCTTTCATCCTTGATGTCTTTCCAGACTCTTCAACAACTGCTTCAAGAACACAACCCTCTTCCTGAAAGACAAACGCTTTGAAATGGTACTCATTTTACTTTTCCTCATTGTACTTGCTTAGTAATATGTTTATTGCATGCATTCTACATATTATGCACAAAAAAAAGGAAACATAGCACTAGTGTGGGGGGCTCCTTTCTCACAAATCATAGAATGGGACTTCTAGTCGTGAGATTTGTTTTGCTTTAAGCCCTGAGTTTAGTATTACGTTTATTGCCTTAATTCATCACCCGTGTCATTTCCTTGTCCCTTAGTCCCAGAGGAAGGAGGTGAGGATGAGATGCAAGGACGTCTGTGTCTCTGCCATGTTGAAGGGGCAGGGGCAAGGCATGGCAGAGTGCAGATACAGCACTTTTAATAATTCAATAATATAATAATTAATTAATAATTAATTAATTATGAAATAAATAAATACATATTGTCTTGTGGCCCCTCCTATGGATCTAATCGAAATCACTTTTGGCTCTGTGTTGTTTCAAGCTCCTCAATATGTTATTCAAAATTGTAGTAGATCAGACAATTAAAAGTTTTCATCTCTCACAAATTGTTTCTACATGTCAAAATGTTCATCTACTGGTAGAGTGCCATTGAGGCAAGGCTAAGAGCCAGGAATCACAGTAAGTCAGTCGGCAGGGAACTGGTGCTGTAGTCTTATAAGGTTCATACTTTATTTAATATCCATGATTTGATGTAATATTCTCTTTTCTCTTTTTTGCATGGTGAGATGGAAGCAGAGTCTGATCATCATCATGATGATGATGTGACATCCACGCCACTATACAGGAAACGGCATCAAGGTCCCTCATCACAAGATTATCCACGGGTAGTTCCCCCCTCTGTTGCTACGGTGTCTCCCCATCCCCCCATGTTGCCTTCCCCATCCGTATCACAACAGGCCTCCCAACATTCCCCAGAAGAAATGTCATGTGACACAGCCTGTGATTTCTCAACCACAGACCATCCTGTTACAGTGTCACTGTCCTCTCCACATCCTTCATTGGAGCTCCAAGATGAAACTGATCTAAGTAGACGCTTCAGTGGTTTGAGGATGGGAGAATCCAGCTCCCTTCCTCGTTCTCACAGCTTACCCTCACTGAGCCAAAGTCCATGCGTAGAGAACAAGGCTAAGCGGTCCCACAGTTTAAATGATCTTGTACTATTGGACCAAACACAGAAAATTACACCTGACATCATTGTTGTAGAAAACAAGGAAAGATACAGGTTCCACTGCACCCAAGCAGGACTGTTCCAATGCAGCGTGACCGACCTGGTGTTTAAGATGGAGACAGAGACAGATGTGATTTACAGGACAGTTCCTTGGAACCGAAGGCTTCAAGCCCAGCTTGGCAAGAGGCCTGCAGGACCACTGTTTGACATCAAATGTCCTCCGGGGTCTGCATGTCAGTTACACCTTCCACACTGTGAAATCCTCTCCATGGGTGGAGGCAAGTCCTTGTATGTTGTCCATGTGATAGATGAGGGCATTGAGTTTATCAAGCCCGATGTGATCACAGATACTCACGTCATCATAAATATAACAGAATTTTCACTCTACGGTATTATAAGTACAGGTTTAAAAGAGTTAACCAAATTCGTTTACGACAGTCCCCCCAGTCCTATCCGTGCATTGGTGTTGCCGTTTTATACACCACCAACGGATGATAATCCACGTTCAATCTTGAAAGTATTGCTGCTTCCTGGGAACGTTGTGCTGGATGAAGTGCTGAACGTAAGGAGGAAGAGAGATTTACATGGAGAAGAGATTTACATCGAAGTCCCTCCCTGCAAACTAATCCCAGATCAAGAATACAGCCTCTCCACTTCCCCTCAACACGATTCCATCATAATTCAACCAAAGAAGACAACATTTGAAGTTGATGAATCTTCTTATACAAATTACATGCCAACATTTGATGTGATCTTAAAGGAAAGGTTTAGGGATGATGTTATGTTGCTTCTAAAACCCCTTTACCACTTGCATGAAATGCCTGTTGTAGACAGTAACACATCAGACAGTGCTTGGGAACATTTTGTATCCCTTCAAGCTCCTGCTTTAAGAAGACAACACGTTGAGCACACACTGAGTCTTGAAGTGAAAGACAGACTATTTACTGTGCGGAGCAGCTTCATCGACAGCATTTCAGCTCCCAGTCTCAAATGTATTGTGGACAAACTTTTCGAGAAGAGGATGCTAACTGACTCTGAGCAGGAAGAGGCCAATGGGATGCAGGCGAGGGAGGACATGGCACGTTTTGTCATCGATACAGTGAGGAGAAAAGGACCTGATGCGAGTTCAAGCATGATATTGATTCTCTGTGATATCGACCCACTCCTCTCTGGACATCTTGGGTTGATGTAAAACTGTACAGATGGACTTAAAATACCTTCAGTATGTAGTCAACGTCCTACCTCGTTTTCCGTTCTTTCCATAAGGGTCCATTTGGTTACATCTGTACGCTCTCTGAGTTACAAATAGATGAATGAACACTGGGGATTTTATAAAGAAAGCTAGATGTACTGTATTCCCACAACCAAGTGACTGACAGGCAGCCCACACTGGGCTACAGCCTATGATCACAGGCCTACTGACATGTCTCAGTACCCAGAACCCACACTGAGTTTGTTAATAAAGGCCTTCCCTTTATTTGCCTGGAATGACCTTTAATTGTCTAATATCATATAGTATTACCTGCTGCTATATGTTGATGTACCTTATGTCTAACCTTATACTGTACCAGTTGGATTTGCTATGTGTATATATACTGTATTTAGATATCTTGTTGATTTGCCTTTATTTTTCTCCCTGTGTCTCTGTGTACAGTGTAATGTTGATTACTGTATAGTAGTTTTATATTTATCTCATAAACATGACCTTTCATTTCATGTTGTCCTTCTGTGTCTTGCATATGACAGCTGCCATTCTTTGCTTGAAAAAGTGTCTACCTTGTAAAAAAAGATAAAATGAAAAAAGTCCTAGCCTATTATACAGTATGACATGCCTAAAATATGGGGAAAAAAAGTATGCAGGAGCCGAGATACAGGATTTTAAATTATAAGTTAACCAGGGAGTGAATGGAGCAGTAAATCTTCGGATGACTTTTTTTATTGGAAATGACGGAGATCTCTACTTTACATTTTGAAGAGACTCTTGAGATATAGCAGCCCTGTCACGACTACTCTGCTCTGCAGGAATTTCCTGGAGGCCATCATTAAGGCCACTGTTCCCCCTCAGTCAGGCCTCATGCCCTTCAAAAACTGATTTGCTCTGAGGCCACAGTGGCCTTGCCCCACCCTCATTGTTTTCACCTTTTCCTCCTCTGCCACTTTCCTGTCAATACAGTGTTTAGACACCTGAGTGTTTGGTTGACATTCTGACTCCCATGACTCCCATCTTCATATTATTGCAGTGACTGATTAGACTAGGACTGAGGGTCTTTTGACTCAGGAGTTTGTATAAATATTGGTCATTTGTAAATACCAATTAATTATTTTGTGAAATAATGTTGTTTATTTATTTATGTATTTATCTGACAATTACAATTCTATTAATTATTTCTAATCATGGTTTTATTTGATGGCCTTGCTGACCCATGGCATTTGACCTTTGTGTTCTCATAAAATGGACACCAACACCAAAGGCCAAGTGGACTTGAATGATGAAGCTAGGCCTGCTGCAGCTGTGGCTTTAACACTTGACATCATGATAAGTGGGGCGGCCATGGCTGAGTCAGGTTCGATTCATGGCCCCGGTGTTCCTTAGCAAGACACTCGACCCCTAACTGCTCGCCCCCTGCTCTCCTCCTCTGTGAGCAGCAATCAGCTGGGTGAAGCTGAACAGTGAAATTCCCCCACGGGAGCATCACACATGCACACTGGTCTAATTAATTATACATTAATTAATTGATTACTAGAACCAGGTGTGGTTATTTGATTAGTAAGTAAAAATGGACCCAACATGTTTTAGAATATTTGAGTTTGATTAGAATTGTGTCTAATGTAATAGCACCACACCAAAATGGTCTGGTATTTTTATTGTAATACTTTCTTGAGGTATAGGGCTTAACATCACTAAATATCTTGTAAATTGTTAGGTTTAACACATGCAAATAAATCATTTTAGGTGTTTATCAGTGTTTAACTATAGTTTATTATATTGGAAGCAAGTTAATAAAATCAGTTGTGTTGTGCTTATTTAGTATGTCCAACATGAAAATAAGATCCATTTCTGAATCAATTAATGCACAAATGGAGACAAATTAAATGTTTCACAAGCATTTTAGTCACAATTGTATCAAAGAGTGTTGAAAGGTGCGTTTTATGGCTCCATCTAGGGGATATACTGGAGAGATACATGGCTCTGTGTGTGGAAAGCTGCTTTCTTTTTGCTGCTCAGTGCTCAGTGCTCACATCCGGTCTAAAGCCCGCCTACATATCTGGTAACTTTCACCCACACATACACGGACGCACCGTTTCCGTATCTGCTCCATACCCAGACCGGATCAGCAACCTGCAAAGTGAATTCATTCCAGTCTACTTCCTGAGGAAGTTCACCTTAACTAACGTCTTTTTAGTTTCGAGTTTATTCGGTTACTGGTGACACTGAATGTATTTACATCAGACTGACAAGGTGATAAGGACATTACATTGGTAAGAAATGTGAATTAGAAATAATTCTCAATCATTTAGATCTCCAATTTACTTCTACTGTAACTTTTGCATATTTTGAGAACATTATTGTTGTAGTAGGCTGTAGCTACATAGTTTAGTTGTTTGTGAGATGAACCATTTTATTCAGTAGATCTAGAGTTTGTCGTGACCTTTTGTTGCTGTAACTTATTGTTAAGTTTTGTTATATTTTTACTTGATTTTATGTGGTCATAGAGACATAGATACATGTTGATCAACTTGATACAACTTGTGTTGGAACTGGGGAGTGTTAGCCCTGGATCAATACGGTCATCGAGAGTCTTGTATCAAAAGTAGGGGAGTGTCTGCTGCTGAGAGCTGAATACAGGAAGCCTACATTGTTTTTATGTATATCCTGCAGGACATTATTATAATAATTATTATTTTATGTATTTATTATTCTATGTATTTATTTTACAGGTAGCACTGCAGACAAGCAGGCATGCAGTGACAGTACTGTGGGAAGCTTGGTGACATGAGGTAGGATACTGTACGATACAAGGACTGACAATCTGTTTAATATGTTTATTGTCACATATTACAATCCTCAAGGTCACCTTTATGAATTATTATTAAATTAAATAATTATCATACAAAGCAGAGGCTATACAGACAGACCACCATTTTTCATAACATGGATCTTTTTATTCAAACTTTAGTGTTAAAAGTTGTTATAACTTTTATTCTGGTGTTTTTCAAACCAACAATATATTTCAGTATATCTTATTATGTCAATGCTTTTATATTTCAGTACTTTTACACAGATAACGAAATACAAATGTTTTTCAACATAATAAAAAATGCCTACAAACATTAGACATAAGGGATAAGGCACCACGCAAGATAGGGCCCTTAATGTGTACGGAACCCCTGGGGGTCCTCAGAGTTACTGCAGGGGGGCCACCAAATCTTTTTGTGATAGGATCTTTCTTGTTACATTAACCACTTGCAACCTAGCATCCCTATTCTGAGGGGAACATTAGCCAAAAATAGCAGATCTACAAGCTCACAACTGGCTATTTTTGGCAACGTGGTTTGGTGTAGAAGGGAAAAGGAGCAAACCAAGTACAAAGTCAAAGTCAAGTTGAGGGTTTAAGTGGTTAAGTGTCTGAAATAAACTAAAACCATTAATTCACACAACAGTGACAGTCAATGAAGCCATCTATGAAATCTATGAACAATTTTATACAACATGTAGTGGGGGTCCCTGCGTCATCTGTCTCTCAGCTAAGGGGTCCTTGGGCTGAAAAACGTTGAAGACCCCTGAACTAGAGTGTACTCCTCCCTCTGCTCCATTATAAACTTCACCCAGCACCCTGTAATGGTTTAATCTATGGACAGAGGTATTTTAGAATTACAATGTCTATACAGTGTAGTGAACTTTTTAATGCTGTTGTTTTTTTACTCCAAGCAAACTAAGAACTTATACTGAGTTCATAATACCTTTCCTGTTTGTTTAATATTGTTTGTGTAGGAGTTGAAGAACCAAAAGTGTTTTTAGATGTCTTTCTTTTGTTCATGTCAGGTAAGTTCTTCTTGTACATTATTTCACATTATTTGTAAACTGCTGCAGCATCTGATCTATGTCTATACGAGTGGAATAATAACATGTATAATATTGCTGCAGAGGGGAATGGAAGCACCATACATATTAAACCAAAGAAATGCCTTTCTTTCATTCATGTCAGAGACATAAATAAACAGCTTCAAAGAGATCCTGGACCAGCAAGCAGCACAAGTCTTCACCTGTTACACTATATGTTTGAGAATAAAGTGACAATATGGCGTGCCATTCTAAAGGTACTGTGTGTAAAGGAAACATTAGCAAATACAGACAGTATTTAACACTGAAAAGTTGATAACTTTTTGCACTGTGAATGTGACATGCTGTAGAGTTGTGTGTAGATAGTGTTAAAATATAAACCCACTATAAATGATAAATAATAAATAAACCTGAAGCCACTTTACCCACCATCTACAGTCTGGACCATAGACCTCTCAAAGAGAAAGGTGTCTGACCTCCTAGCGGCGTTGAAACTCCAACCAGAGAAGAAACCAGTAGAGCTGACAGGCTGGTCATATGAAGAGAGTGAAGTGAGGATCTTCCTTCAGTGTCTACCCTACATCTCACAGCTCAGGTTAATGTGTTTCCCTTCATTGAATATTTGTTTACATGTAAACGCGATCTCAACAGATTTATTTTTAGATAATAAGGATGATTTATGCACTCTTACTTTTTTGTTTAACAATGTCCCCATTTTGGGCAAAGATTTCCAAAACCGTTTAAGAATATAGAAAATAGCAGATCTACAAGCTCACAACGTTTCATGAAGCGATGTAATTGTGAGCCTGTACATCGTCTATTTTAGCTGAATGACAAAGTGTAAAATAGGGCTTATGTGGTAAGAGATTTATTATCAAATTTATAATAGTTTTATAAGTTAAAGGTAGGGTAAGTGATATTTTTGGGTTAAAACAAAAAGTATTTTTTTTAAAGGTTTGAGCACTATATTCTGATAGTAATCATTGCTATAGAGTGTTTGTTCAGTAACAGGAGTCTCCCCGTCTCTCCAGCTCTTAAATAAACAGAAAATACATTTTCTGGTAGGTGTCAAAATCTCAGCCAATCAGGAGAAAGTACCCATTTTTAAGCTTTATTTTTATAGTGTTCCAGTTCTAATTTTGCCTGCTCATTTCTTAGTGTCATCACTTCCAATTTCACTTGTTTAATCTATATCCTGATTGAGTTCTCTATCCTGATTGGATAAAATAGGAAATGAAACTGAAACTGAAACGAAAATGCATTTTATGTTTTATAAAGAGCTGGAGAGACATGGAGACTCCTTATATGGACAGGACACCCTATATTAACGAGCACTATCAGAACATAGACCCATTTTGCAATTATTTGAATAATTGCAAATCACTTACTCTACCTTTAAATATATCATTCACTTTAGAGTTGTCTTTGTTTTCCATTGTCTCTCTCTTTAACCTAAAATCTGATGGATGCAGTGTCCATCATTGTTTTGTTCTGTTTATGATGCAGAGATCAATATTTCATGTTGGTTTTAAATTTAATTTGTTGCAGTTTCACATGGCTAGGAAGGTCAGCATCAACAAAGTTCCTGGGGAAGCTCATCTGTGAAGCAGCAGAACAGGAAGAAGAAACAGGAGAGAAGTTTATGGAATTGTTGTCTTCTGTGTGTAATTACAAAACATTCCCCCTCATTGACTGGCATGATGATTGGAGACACAGGAAGTATCAATGTGATGTACTACTGGACCTATACTCCTATGTGAAGAACTATGAGACTCAAACAGGCAGAAGTGTTCTTCCAGCATTACAACCAGTTTACCGGACAGTTCCTACAGTCTGGTCCATAGACCTCTCAGAGAGAAAGGTTTCCCTTCTCTTAGAGGTGATGAAACTCCAACCAGAGAAGAAACCAGTAGAGCTGAGAGGCTGGTCAGATGAAGAGAGTGAAGTGAGGATCCTCCTTCAGTGTCTACCCTACATCTCACAGCTCAGGTTAATTTGTTTCCTTTAATTTGATATTTGTCTATATAAAAGCCATCCAGATTATCTATAAAGATAATGAATAATGATTATCCAATTTTGAACTGTCACATTTTTTGCACTGAATTTACAACAGACAAATATACATTTATTATTCTATTTATAAATCTCGCTATGAAATGGAGAAAACAGTCAGTATGCCCTCCGTCCGTCCCTCAGTAATTTTTTTCTCCTAAATGGGTTGACCAATCGATCTGAATTGGCACATTCAGATCTGTGAGCTTTAAGCTGTTTATTAGCATTTTTGCCATGGGCTATGGGATCTCTACACAGTAAAATACATTTTACCTCTAAGGGTCCATTTGGTTACATGTTTACACTCAGAGTTACTAATAGATATAATAAAACTGAGGATTTTATGTTGTAGTCGTGGTGACGGTCCAAAGTCTGCACGTTTTAATATAAAGAGCTGTGCAGCATATCCAGAGTCAACTAGAGAAAGTATATACTGTATGCTATACTGTAAGTATGCAATGCCAGGGGAGGGTAGAGTACTGGAAATCTGTTCTCAAGTAAAAGTACAACTTCTCCCATAAAAAAGTACTCGAGTAAAGTACAAATGAAACCAGTAGAGAGGATAGACTAGTTGTCATTTGAACATCAAGTGAAGTGAGGATCTTCCTTCAGTGTCTAACCTCTCACAACTCAAGTTAATGTGTTTGTCTTTTATTGAATATTTGTCTAAGTATGAAAGCTGTCTCAACAGATGTTTGTTTTTTGGTTGTTGTTGTTTTTAAGATAATGAGGTATGATTTATGTACTCTTATGTATTTAACCACTTTCAACCTGGTGTCCCTATTTTAGGCATGTCATTATAGGCAAAAATAGTAAATCTACAAGCTCACAAAAGCATCATCAAGTGATCTATGTGAGCTTGTAGATCAGCTATCTTCATCACGTGACACTGTTGAATGACAAAGTATGAAATAGGGCTTAAGTGGTTAAAAGGGATTGATTATTTGTAACCTTTTTGATTTTATCCCAGCATCAAATGATGGTATCTTTTTTCATAGCTTGGTTATTCTTCATAGGGTTAGACGTTTAGTATATCATACACTTTAAAGTTTCCTTTTAATTCCACTGACCCTTTAACCTGAAATCTGATAGATACAGTGTTGACCTTTTTTATTTTATTCTGTTTATGATAGAGAGATCAATATTTCATGTTGATTTTCATTTAAACTGCTGCAGTGTTGCTGATGGAAGGTCGGGATCGTCAAAAACAACCACGGTCCTGGGGAAGCTCATCTGTGAAGCAGCTGAACGGGACGAACGAACAGGAGAGAAGTTTATGGAATTGTTGTCTTCTGTGTGTATTTACAAAACATTCCCCCTCATTGACTGGCATGATGATTGGAGACACAGGAAGTATCAATGTGATGTACTACTGGACCTATACTCCTATGTGAAGAACTACGAGACTCAAACAGGCAGAAGTGTTCTTCCAGCATTACAACCAGTTTACCAGTCAGTTCCTACAGTCTGGTCCATAGACCTCTCAAAGAGAAAGGTGTCCCTCCTCCTAGCGGTGCTGAAACTCCAACCAGAGAAGAAACCAGTAGAGCTGACAGGCTGTCCAGATGTCGAGAGGGAAGTGAGGATCTTCCTTCAGTGTCTACCCTACATCTCACAGCTCAGGTTAATGTGTTTAATTTGATTCATTATACATGATTATTTATCATTTGTCTATATATAAAAGCCATCCAGCTTTAATATAAAGATAATTAAGGTATGATTATCCAATTGAATTAATTATGAACCTATTATTTGTCACTTTCTATGCACTGAATTTACAACAGACAAATATAAATTTGAATTGTATTATTCTATACTGTATGTATACGTCATCTTAGGCAGAAATATCCCAAAAAGTTGCATGTCTACAAGCTCACAAAAGCATCATGAAGTGATGCGTTGTGAGCTTGTAGATCAGCTATCTTCATGACGTGACACTGTCAAATGACAAAGTATGAAATAGGGCTTAAGTCGTTAAAAGGTATTGATTATTTGTAACTTTTGTGATTTCATCCCATTTTCAAATGATGCACTGTACGTCTTCATAGCTTGGTTATTCTTTATGATAGGTTTAGAAATTAAGTATATCATACACTTTCATTTTCCGACTCTTTAACTGAAATCTGATAGACACAGTGTTGATTTTTTCATTTAATTTTATTCTGGTTATGATACAGAGATCAATATTTCATGTTGGTTTTCATTTAAACTGTTGCAGTGTTGCTGATGGAAGGTCAGGAACAAAGATCCTGGGGAAGCTCATCTGTGAAGCAGCAGAACGGGAAGAAGAAACAGGAGAGAAGTTTCTGGAATTGTTGTCTTCTGTGTGTAATTACAAAACATTCCCTTTTATTGACTGTGATGATGATTGGAAACACAGAAAGTATCAATGTGATGTACTACTGGACCTATACTCCTTTGTGAAGAACTATGAGACTCAAACAGGGAGAAGTGTTCTTCCAGCATTACAACCACTTTACCAGTCACTTCCTACAGTCTGGTACATAGACCTCTCAGAGAGAAAGATCTCCCTCATCCTAGAGGTGCTGAAACTCCAACCAGAGAAGAAACCAGTAGAGCTGAGAGGCTGGTCAGATGAAGAGAGTGAAGAGAGGATCTTCCTTCAGTGTCTACCCTACATCTCACAGCTCAGGTTAATGTGTTTCCTTTCATTTAATATATTTGTCTATATTTAAAAGCCATCCAGCTTTTATAAAGATAATGAGGTATGATAATCCACTTTCATTAATTATTTATTGAATATTTGTCACTGCACTGAATTTACAAGAGACAAATGTAATTGAATCTTTGCGCGTACGTGCGTGTGTGCCTGTTTGCGTCTGTCTGTCTGTCTGTCTGTCTGTCTGTCTGTCTGTCTGTCTGTCTGTCTGTCTGTCTGTCTGTCTGTCTGTCTGTCTGTCTGTCTGTCTGTCTGTCTGTCTGTCTGTCTGTCTTTCCTTCCCCTCCATAACTCGAGAACTGTCCGTCCGATCGACTTCATTCTGTATTTCTTCTACAGATGCAGCACATCCTTCCTTCTCCAGCTCCTATCTCTGGTCTCTGAGGGCAGTGAAAGGAACACAGTGATGCGAGCAGGTTCCCTGGTTGGAGCCCTGGGTGGAAAGCTGGACCTCAGTGAGACCAGACTAGATCAGAAGGCCTGTAGATGTTTGGCCCTGGTTCTACAACACTCTGAGGGACTGACAGAACTGGACCTCAGTCACTGTCAACTCACTGACCAGCTACTAGAGACTCTGATCCCCCACCTGCACAAAGCACAAGTCCTGGAGTGAGTAGTCTACTAGTCTTATAGAATGACGTTTTGTGTGTGTGTGTGCGTGTATGTGTACGTGTGTGTGCGTGTTTGTATACTAATCTATTCCTTTGTCCTTTCTCTTCCTTGTGTTGTTGTAGTCTGAGTCACAATAATCTCACTGATGCTCTAACAGACAGATTACTCCAGCTGCTCTCCATCAATACCTCTATCCAAACTGTACGGTGAGTAGACTTGAGCTGGACTTACACTACAAGATAATCGGGGTTATTTTTGGTCGGAAACAACCCTCCCAAGTATCAGGGGGGCGTGCCGTACCCCAGCCTAGATCGGGAGTGAATCTCGGGCAAAAATACCGTCTAGTGTGAGGATTCAAAGATCCAATCTTAACGCTCTGGAGTTGCTCACAAACGTTTGATATTTATCTGGATCGCTACTGTCTGGAACGGCACAGTGGGGGACCGAAAGAAAGACGTGAAGTGAATGAGAGGAGACCGGACCAAACAACCTGTGGTGCGTTGGACAGCTGAGGCTTGTAGATGTATGTGGGACAAGGCATTTTCCTGGTCTGAATAATACAGCATCAATTATTCAATTATTATAATAATATCGCAGAGCAAGGCAGCCGACCAACGTGATATTTATTACATTATTCATTATTTCTGCGTTCGGGCAAGCCCGAGAATCTGGATAGAATCCTGTAGTGTGTGATGCTCTATGATTTTAAAACCGTGTATTGTGTGCATGTTTAAGATATTCTGATGTTTTAAGATTATCCTGTAGTGTGTGATGCTAGCAGATTTCAAAATAGTTTAAGATTAAAAAAATCCTTTAGTGTGAGTCCAGCTTTATGTTTGAATGTTTGCATTATTAATAGAATAACTGTTCAGTGACCATTCAGTGACTCGGGTGTGTTGATCAGTCATCAACATGGTTTACTACACACATCAAACCTGTTGAAGTAAAATGTTTCATCCTTTGATGTCTTTCCAGACTCTTCAACAACTGCTTCAAGGACACAACCCCCTTCCTGAAAGACAAGCGCTTTGAAATGGTACTCATTGTTCCAATGCTCATTGTACTTGTTTACTAATTTATTCATTGCAAGCAAGTACAATGAGGTGCACCCAATGTTCACTTAATTACCGTAACATGATTTTTAATACCTTTTGATACCACATTGGAATGCAATCTAATACCAATTCCATTGTCATATTTGTCAGAGAATTACATAATACCAGTAGGGACTATAAGGCCTGAATTTCTTTATTAAGTACAAGAATGTATTGACATTTATGTCACATTTTCTGTCAGTATGTCCCAGCTAACATTTGCTTAATAACATCACACAATCTAGTATAGCTTTGTATTAAGCTTATTGTCTAATAGGCTATACTTTGTCGTATGTTTAGCAGAGGGTTAATGTTGTTATTGAGATGTTTCATTATTGTTTTCATTTCACCACAGTGACAAACAGTGTTGAGGTTTAGGGCAAACACTATCATTACCTATCTGTCTGTCACCTACTGTATGGAATGCTGCAAATGCTGCTCTGTTCACAGAGCATCTCATCTGCATGTGTGTTTAACCTGTAGGGAGGCTAATTCTGATTCACTTTTTTCCATCCTTGCGTCCCTCACAAGGAAGGAGGTGAGGGGGCAAGGCCGAGTGCGGTCTTGCGATTCACAGAATTAGAAACAAATGTAGTTGTCAGGTATTACGACACGCTTTCAATAGAGAATTGATGCCAAAAGTATACATTTGTGGCACCGCCTATGGGTCTAACTTAAATAGCTTTGGCTCTGTGTTGCTTATAGGCCCCTTAAGGTTCTATTCAAAATTGTGGTTGATCAGACAAAGTGTGCATGGTTTTTGCCCTTTTTCTTTTCTATTGAAAATAGGGCTTCCCACAAATGTCAAAATGTGCCATGTGTCATGAAGTAAGGCATGTTAGAACATCAGCAGAGAGTCAGGGATCACACAGCAGTCAGTCAGCAGGGAGTAGCATTTGGAGAGCTGGTGCTGTAGAACTAAGAGTAGTCTTATTTGGTTCGTAGTTATTTGTTTATTTAATATCCATGATTTGATTTAATATTCTCTTTTCTCTTTTTTGCATGGTGAGATGGAGGCTGATTCTGATCATCATGGTGGTGATGTGGCATCCATAACTCCATACCAGAAACAGCTTGAAGGTCCCTCATTACAAGATTCTCCGCAGGAAATAGGTCCACCCTCTGTTGCTATAGTGTCCCCCCATACCCCCATGTTGCCTTCCCCATCCGTATCACAACAGGCTTCCCAATTACATTCCCCAGAAGAAACGTCATGTGACACAGCCTGTGATTTCTCAACCACAGACCATCCTGTTACAGAGTCACTGTCCTCTCCACATCCTTCATTGGAGCCCCAAGGTGAAACTGATCTTAGTAGATGCTTCAGTGGTTTGAGCATGGGAGAATCCAGCTCCCTGCCTCTTTCTCACAGCTTACCCTCACTGAGCCAAATTCCATGCATTGAGAGCAAGGCAGGTTTCAGAGCAAAGCGGTCCCACAGTTTAAATGATGTTACACTATTGGACAAAACACAGAAAATTACACCTGACATCATTGTTGTAGAAAACAAGGAAAGCTACTGGTTCCACTGCACCCAAGCAGGACTGTTCCAATGCAGCGTAACCGGCCTGGTGTTTAAGATGGAGACAGAGACAGATGTGACTTACAGGACAGTTCCTTGGAACCGAAGGCTTCAAGCCCAGCTTGGCGAGAGGCCTGCAGGACCACTGTTTGACATCAAATGTCCTCCGAGGTCTGTGTGTCAGTTACACCTTCCACACTGTGAGATCCTCTCCATGGGTGGAGGCAAGACCTTGTATGTTGTCCATGTGATGGATGATGGCATTGAGTTCATCAAGCCCGATGTGATCACAGAAACTCATGTCATCATAAATATAACTGAATTTTCACCCCTTGGTGTCGTAATTACAGGTGTAAAAGAGTTGGTAAATTATTTTTTCAGCAGCCCGGCCCCCAGTCCCCCCAGTCCTATCCGAGCATTGGTTTTGCCCTTTTATACACCCCCAACCGATGATAATGCACGTTCAATCCTGAAAATATTGCTGCTTCCTGGGAACGTTGTGCTGGATGAAGTGCTGAACATAAGGAGGAAGAGGCATGGAGAAGAGATTTACATTGAAGTCCCTCCATGTGAACTAATCCCAAAGCAAGAATACACCCTCTCCACTTCCCCTCAAGAAGATTCCATCATAATTCAACCAAAGAAGGCAAAATTTGAAGTTGATGAAGCCTCCTATACCAATTATATGGCAACATTTGACGTGATCTCAAAGGAAAGGTTTAGGAATGATGTTAGGCTGCTTCTAAAACCCCTTTCCCACTCCCATGAAATGCCTGTTGTAGACAGTAACACATCAGACTGTGCATGGGAATGCTATGTACCCCTTTCAGCTCCTGCTTTAAGAAGACAACAAGTTGAGCACACACTGAGTCTTGAAGTGAAAGACAGGCTGTTTTCTGTGCGGAGCAGCTTCATCGACAGCATTTCAGCTCCCAACCTCAAATGTGTCGTGGATAAACTTTTCGAGAAGAGGATGCTAACTGAAGTTGAGCGGGAGACGGCCGAAGGGATGCAGGGGAAACACGAAAAGGCAACTTTTGTCATCGATACAGTGAGGAAAAAAGGAGCTTTTGCAAGTGCAAGCCTGATATTGATTCTCTGTGAAATCGACCCACTCCTCTCTGGACATCTTGGGTTGATGTAAAACACCAATGTAGTTAAAATATCTTCAAGTATCTAGTCAACATCCTGCCTAGTTTTTCTATCTTTCCATAAGGGTCCATTTGGTTACATCTGTACACTCTCTGAGTTACAAATAGATGAATGAACACTGGGGATTTTATAAAGAAAGCTGGATCTACTGTATTCCCACAACCAAGTGACTGTCAGGCAGCCAGCCCACACTGGACTACAGCGTACGATCACAGGCCTACTGACATGTCTCAGTACCCAGAACCCATACTGGACTACAGCGTACGATCACAGGCCTACTGATATGTCTCAGTACCCAGAACCCACACTGGACTACAGCCTACGATCACAGGCCTACTGATATGTCTCAGTACCCAGAACCCACACTGGACTACAGCCTACGATCACAGGCCTACTGACATGACTCAGTACCCAGAACCCACACTGAGTTTGTTTTTAAAAAAAAAGGCCTTCCGTTTATTTGCCTGGAATTAACTTAAAAGAAAACTCTGATACCGCAGGCTTTTATTGCTTGATACGTTTTTTTAACCTTATTGTCTAATATCATGCACAGTATTACCTGCTGCTATGTTGATGTACCTTATGTCTAACGTCATGTACATACTGTACCAGATGGATATGCTATGTGTACATATGGCTTTAACCATGCCTAAGAAGAGCAGCATTAGGTACTCCTCTCGTTTTTGTAGACATTGGAGAGGGCATCTGTATGGTTTTTAGATGTAGCCTACCTCTTTGTTGTGTTGTCCCCTGTATTGTCTTTTTTATGGATTAGAGTCTGAGATAAAGATGAATTGATATGTATTTTGTTGATTGTCTTTTTATCTCCACTTGCTACACCCACCCCTGTGTCAGTATATCCAGGATACATAATCCTTTTCACAATTATCTGGTTAAGTTTCCTACCCTATTTTGTGAAATACAATTCCGACCATCTCACTTCTACAAACTCTGCTACCAACTCTCCAAGTAGCCTCTCCCATATCCTTAAACTCATCATGTCATCTATGTCTGCATCCCAAAATGATATTGTTATTTCCATAACACACTCCAAGCAATGTTATAAATGGTGCTGTATATACAGTAGTTGTTTCAGGAATACATTACATAATGTGCATCTTTGATTTTGACAGCTTTGGTCAGATTCAAAAGGATTCCCAAATGTAATTGAATGAAACACTTGCAGGTGGTTCATTCAGTGGTCTGAAAGCTCATCACTAACATTAATAAACATATTTTGTTTATTTAATTAAAGAGTGCTGCATAGACATAGACTCTACGTAAAAAGTGCCTTGATAACTCTTGTGACTTGGTGAAATACAATGTAATTTATGACTAATTCGGTACAAAAATGTCGGAGGTTTCTTCTTTTTCTTTTCTCTTCATCCCAAAAGTGGGGGGGGGGGGATATTCATCCCCCAATGGAACTGTCCAACCCCCCCCCCCCCCAGTTGAATTTAACTGAGTTTTATTCAACAGTTCCTTTTTCATTTTGCTCGTTGCTACAGTATAGGCTGCATGTTGTACTTTACACGTTGAAGAGACTCTTGAGATGCAGCAGCCCTGCCACGGCTACTCTGCTACACAGGGCAGGAATTTCCTGGAGGCCATCATGAAGGCCAATGTTCCCCCTCAGTCTGGCCTCATGCCCTTCATGCCTCTGCCCTGAGGCCACAGGATCTTTTGACTCAGGAGTTTGTCTAAATATTGATAAGTTAATATTATAAACATCTTATTTATTTATTTATTTCACTGACAGTTATAATTACATAAATCATTTCCTATCATGGTTTTATTTGATGGCCTTGCTGACCCATGGCATTTGACCTTTGTGTTCTCATAAAATGGACAACAACACCAAAGACCAAGTGGCCTTGACCCTAAAATGGTGAAACTCCAGTCCTGCTGCTGTGACATCATGACAAACTAGGTGATTTGATTGGTGAGAAATTCAGATATTTTTCTGAATATTTGAGTTTGATTAGAATTACATGAGCATAGCACTATATTAATTGTGTTTAATATAATAGCACCACACCACAATTGTCTGGTTGGGGGAAGAACACTTCCGTTATTTGGGTTCTGTTTAGTAAACGTCTAATTCACATCAAGAATATGATCTCCGCGTCATCAGTGCCCATACCCTAGGTGGGGCTGGCGAAAGGGCCTTTCTGTGTGGAGTTTGCATGTTCTCCCCGTGTCTCCTAGGCTAGGTACCCTCACAAAAACATGCAGTAATACTGGTCACTATACTGCCTCCCCCTGGCCAGCCGGGGCGCCTGATGGAGGGGAAGGGAACTGGTTGGAATAACGTGTTCCTTCCACGCGCTACGTCCAACCAGGGAAACTCTCCCCTGTCAGGTGACAAGAAGGTCAGTTGGCTCTCATGCATTGAAGGAGGCATGAGCTCGGCCCTGGCCTCCCTAGGTTGGCAGAGGGAAGGTAGTGCCCAGGATTACATAGACAATTGGCACTGGGTGTAAAAAATAGGGTTACAAAAATCGTGGGATAAAAAAAAAAAAAAAGAATATGATGTATGGTTGTTTGTAGAGCTGTTGAGATTTTCTATTATTTTTCCTCCATTTTTTATATAGCCTTTGTTTTATGCTGTTATTGTTCTAAATTATTCTAACTTGTGGATGAGAGTTGACAGCTGCTTTATTATTTTATTGTAATACTTTATTGAGGTATAGGTCGTCTAGAAGTGTCTGGTAACTGCATATTTCACTAAGCATCTTGTAAAATGTTAGGTTTAAAACGTGCAAATAAATGAATTTAGCTGCTAATCAGTAGTGAGTTAGACTTTATTATAATGGATGCAAGTTAATATTAATATTCAGGTGTGCTGTGCTAATTTATTACGTTCAACATGAAGATGAAATCTATTTCTGCGAAAATGGAGGCAAATTAAAAGTTTCAGAAACAGTAGTCAACTGTATCAAAGATTGTCAGAATGGTCCTGTTTTATGTAGTAATTGCTCCATCTAGTGGATATACTGGAAACATGCATGCATATGGATACGGATACGTGTGGTTTCTGTGTGGAAAGCTGCTTTCTATTTGCTACTCAGTGCTCACATCCGGTTTAGAACCCGCCTACTGTATCCGGTAACTTTTGCCCTCTCATACATGTACACACCGTTTCCGTATCTGTTCCAGACCCAGACCGGATCAGCAACCTGTAGTGAATTGACCTCAATCTACTTCCTGAAGAAGTTCACCCTCACGTCTTTTTAGTTTCGATGTTGTTCGGTTGCTGGTGAGACTGAATCTTTACATTAGACTGACAAGCTGTTATAAAGACATTGAATTGGTAGGAAATGCGAATTTTATAGGTTTAAAACTAATATTCTCAATTATTCTCAACCACTTGGATCTCTATAATAATACTGTTAACTTCTGCATTATGTACCTTTTTTAGTAGTGTGTAACTATAGTTTAGTTGTGAGATGAACCATCTTATTCAGCAGGTCTAGAGTTTGTTGTGACTTTTAATTGCAGTAACACATTGTTGAGTTTGTCCTCAGGTTCATTTGCTTACAGACATGTTGTTATGAGGTCATAGAGAGATACATGTTGGTGTTATGAGATCATGGAGACATGTTGATCAACTTGATAAAACTTGTGTAGGGGATAGTGCCTGCTGCTGAGAGCTGAATACATGAAGCTTACATTGTTATTATTGTCGGCCTGGCGAGAGAGTATGTTTTGCCCCCTGTCCGTCCGTCCGTGTGTGTGTGTGTGTGTGTGTGTGTGTGTCCGTGTCCGTGTGTCCGTCCTGTCTGTGTGTTAGCAGCTAATCTCCAGCACCGTTGGCCCGGTCGCTGCGAAACTGTGCACACCCACTCCCTGGATGCCAATTCAGAACCTCTGCCCCACATTTTTGGGCGGTGAAACCGCCCCTATAAGTGAGATTTGGAAAAATGTACATTTTCCTGCGCTGTGATCTGGGCCCAGGAAATTTGTAGAATTATCCTGCGCTGTGATTGGCCAATCACAGTCTATTCAGGACTGTGATTGGCCAGTGTCACATGACACATGTGCATAGCCCTATATAAGCAACCATAACTTGAAAAAAAACCATAAATTTGTTTTTTTCAAGTTATGGTTTCGTCCATCATAAAGAGTGTTTCAATAAATGTATTTATCTTTTGTACATGATTGGTTGACTCCATTCAGTATTGTGATTAGCTAGCAAGACACCGCCCACTTCACACAGGGTGTGATTTTTTCACATGGGCCTGTTATAGCGCCACCTGGAGGCCGATGTGTGCAAAACCCATTTTTTTCCCATTACTCCTACAGCTTTTAACTAAACGTCATGCAAATCGGTACACAGTATCTTTATAGTCATGTGATCAACCCGGATCTGTTCAATTTCCCATATTCCATCCTCATTGGCTAAGGTTGGCTTCCAAAGTTTGCAGGATTGGTGAGTTTTGAACAAACTGCCTCAAATCATGAACGCAGCTTGCCATTTACATAAAATTGCACACGCACATTCCCACTAGGCAGAGGAAGAAATGCCACTTAAAACTTTTCAAATCATGCTCATGGTGGCGCTATAACAGGCCGATTAGCTTTTTTAACTACTTTGCTTTTTTAACTGCACCGATCTGCATGAAACTTTGCACGCACACTCCCTAGAGGCCAAGGAAAAACATCTGCACTGCATTTACTTTTGCAGTGCAGATCTACTTTTTACAGTGCAACCAGGATTTTTGGATATTAATCCTTCAGATTTTATCCAAACATCACGCAAATCAGTACACAGTATCTCTATGTGATCAAGACGCATCTGTCCGATATTTCATATTCCACCCTGATTGGCTAAGGTTGCAGGATTGGTCCGTTTTGAACAAAATGTCTCAAATCATGAACGCGGCGTGCGATTTCCGTGAAAATTTGCACGCACATTCCCACTAGGCCGCGGAAGAAATGCCACCCTTTTCACATTGCCCTGTTATAACACCACCAGCAGGTCTACTTTAGCAAAACACATTTTTGGAACAAAATGCCTCAAATCATGAATGCACGCACTTTCCCATTAGGCCGAGGAAGAAATGCCACCCTTTTCACATTGGCCTATTATAGCGCCACCAGGAGGCCACAATAACCTACCTGACCTGGCGGAGACCTGTGCTCCGAGGAGCACTTTTTCTAGTTTATTTTACAGCTAAAAGACAAGCAGACATGTAGTGTATGTATATATATATATATATATATATATATATATATATATATATATATATATATATATATATATATATATATTTTATTTTTTTTTACAGGTAGCAGGCATGCAGTGACTGTACTGTGGAAAGCTTGTTGACATGAGGTAGGATACTGTACGATACAAGGACTGACAATCTGTCAATTATGTTTATTGTCACATACAGTACAATCCTCACTGTTTGTTCTATGAATGATCTAACACAGTGGTTCTCAACCTTTTCAGGCCGCTACCCCCCAAAATAATCACATTTGAACTGGTGATCCCCCAAAATAATCATATTTGAACTGGGGACCCCCCCCCCACCCTGACAAGCACTAGGAGTTGAGGCATTACATTTTGTTTAATAAAAGCTTGGAGATCGAGGCTACATTTTGTTTGACTCGGTTCCACAGATAAATATTGTGAAATAGCTGATTTACAAGCCCACAACGCCCGTTGCGAGGCATTGTGAGCTAATTTTTTTTTTTTAATAATTTGTTGATTACTTTTGACACGGTAATAGTCTTATTTTTATTTATTTATTTTATTTTAGAGGTATTAAAAAGGTCTTGAAGGTCCTTAAATTGTCACTTTAGAAATGTATACTGTATGTTGAGAACAGCTTGAGAACCACGGATCTAAAACGCTTCTGGGGTAATTTTAACGTCAACTCTGGCTTTTATGTTTCACCCCAGACAGTTTCTAAGTTTCTAAATAAAAAATATTTAGATATTTAATTTACATTTTATCAGACATTGTTTATAAACCCATGATTGTAACTTCAAACTCCATTTGAACCATGTTAGATTAACTGAAAGCACTTGTCCTTGGCATTAGGCTTTTTCTAGATTATGGACTCAGGTTAGTATAGGCTAGTGTACCAAAGTCCTTTATACAGTCTATATACAATAGTTCATATAATTACACAAACATATGTCACTACAATATTACTGACTTTCTGATTAGGTATACAGAGTTGTGGCCCTATATTATTAGGCATTTTTTATTATTCTGAAAAACATTTTAAAATAGTGAAAATAGCCGATCTACAAGCTCATGCTGCATCGGCTATTTTAAAATGTTTTTCAAAATAATAAATAATGCCTAATAACATTAAGCATAAGGGATGAGGCGCCACGCAAGATAGGGCCCTTAATGTGTATATAAACTAGAGCAGGGATCTTCAACAGGGGGTCCGGGACCCCTAGGGGGTCCTCAGAGTTACTACAGGGGGGGCCACCAAATCATTTTACATTAACCACTTGAACCCTAGCACCCCTATTCTGAGGGGAACATTAACCAAAAATAGCAGATCTACAAGCTCGCAACCGGCTATTTTTGGCAAAGTGGCAAACCAGTTACAAAGTCAAGTTGAGGGTTTAAGTGGTAAATGGCGCATTTATATAGCAAAGCGCTTTACATAGATTGTGCATTAGATTCACCCATTCACACACACATTCATACACCGATGGCAGAGAAAACCATGCAAGGCACCAACCTGCTCATCGGGAGCAATTAGGGGTTCAGTGTCTTGCTCAAGGACACTTCGACACTTACTCTGGGGGAGCCCGGGATCGAACTGGGAACCTTG
The DNA here is from genome assembly GCF_963280865.1 of Gymnoscopelus braueri. Lineage (NCBI taxonomy): Eukaryota > Metazoa > Chordata > Actinopteri > Myctophiformes > Myctophidae > Gymnoscopelus > Gymnoscopelus braueri. Next base: position 35,760,063 of record NC_137625.1, on the reverse strand, counting down.
CGGTTGCCATCCGACCCCTGAGCCACTGCCACCTCAGTGGTTTAAGTGGTTAAATGTCTGAAATAAACGAAAACCATTAATTCACACAACAGTGACAGTCAATGAAGCCATCTATGAAATCTATGAACAATTTTATACAACATGTAGTGGGGGTCCCTGCGTCCATCTGTCTCTCAGCTAAGGGGTCCTTGGGCTGAAAAACTTTGAAGGCCCCTGAACTAGAGTGTACTCCTCCCTCTGTTCCATTATAAACTTCACCCAGCACCCTGTAATGGTTTAATCTATGGACAGAGGTGTTTTAGAATTCATTCATACAGTGTAGTGACCTTTTTAATGCTGTTGTTTTTGACTCCAAGCAAACTAAGAACTTATACTGAGTATAATACCTTTCTGTTTTTTTTTATATTGTTTATGTAGGAGTTGAAGAACCAAAAGTGTTTTAGGTGATGTCTTTCTTTTGTTCATGTCAGGTAAGTTCTTGTACTTTATTTCATATTATTTGTAAACTGTTGCAGCATCTATACGAGTGGAACAATAACATGTATAATATTGCTGCAGAGAGGAATGAAAGCACCATAATAAATACTAAACAAAAAAAATGCCTTTCTTTCATTCTTGTCAGAGACATAAATGAACAGAGATCAGCTTCAAAGAGATCCTGGACCAACAAGCAGCACAAGTCCTCACCTGTTACACTACATGTTTGAGAATAAAGTGACAATATGGCGTGCCATTCTAAAGGTACTGTGTGTAAAGGAAACAGTAGTAACATATAAGTATTTAACACTGAAAAGTTGATCACTTTTTGACATGCTGTAGAGTTGTGTGTAGAGAATGTTAAAATATAAACCCACTATAAATGATAGATGAATAATATATTAACCTGAAGCCACTTTACCCACCATCTACAGTCTGGACCATAGACCTCTCAAAGAGAAAGGTCTCTGACCTCCTAGCGGCGTTGAAACTCCAACCAGAGAAGAAACCAGTAGAGCTGACAGGCTGGTCATTTGAAGATAGTGAAGTGAGGATCTTCCTTCAGTGTCTACCCTACATCTCACAGCTCAGGTTAATGTGTTTCCTTTCATTAAATATTTGTTTACATGTAAAAGCGATCTCAACAGATTTATTTTTAGATGATATATGCACTCTTATGTGTTTAACAACTTTCGACCTGGTGTCCCCATTTTGGGCATATCAATTTAGGAAAAGAAAAATATATTGTTTTCCTATATTTAAAAAATATAGAAAATAGCAGATCTACAAGCTCACAGCGTTTCATGAAGCGATGTAATTGTGAGCTTGTAGATCGTCTATTTTTTCGACTTGACAGATGACAAAGTATAAAATAGGGCTTAAGTGGTAAGAGATTGATTATCAAATTTGTAAAGACAAATATATCATACACTTTAAAGTTGTCTTTGATTTCTCATCATCTCTCTCTTTAACCTAAAATCTGATGGATACAGTGTCCATCATTGTTTGGTTCTGTTTATCAATATTTCATGTTGGTTTTAAATTCAATTTTTTGCAGTTTCACATGGTTAGGAAGGTCAGCATCAACAAAGTTCCTGGGGAAGCTCATCTGTGAAGCAGCAGAACAGGAAGAAGAAACAGGAGAGAAGTTTCTGGAATTGTTGTCTTCTGTGTGTAATTACAAAACATTCCCCCTCATTGACTGGCATGATGATTGGAGACACAGGAAGTATCAATGTGATGTACTACTGGACCTATACTCCTATGTGAAGAACTATGAGACTCAAACAGGCAAAAGTGTTTTTCCAGCATTACAACCAGTTTACCGGACAGTTCCTACAGTCTGGTCCATAGACCTCTCAGAGAGAAAGGTCTCCCTCCTCTTAGAGGTGATGAAACTCCAACCAGAGAAGAAACCAGTAGAGCTGAGAGGCTGGTCAGATGAAGAGAGTGAAGTGAGGATCTTTCTTCAGTGTCTACCCTACATCTCACAGCTCAGGTTAATTTGTTTCCTTTAATTTAATATTTGTCTAATAAAAGCCATCCAGATTAAATATAAAGTTAATGAATACTGATTATTCAATTTTGAACTGATTATTTGTCACCTTTTTTGCACTGAATTTACAACAGACAAATATAATTTAGAATTGTATTATTCTATTATAAATCTCGCTATGAAATGGAGAAAATAGTCAGTATGCTCTCCGTCCTTCCCTCAGTACATTTCTTTTCTCCTAAGTGGGTTGACCAATCGATCTGAATTGGCACATGGGTATTGATCATTGATATATGCAAAGATCTACAAAGCTTATTTAAAGAAGATCTAAACTTTAAACTGTTTATTAGCATTTTTGCCATGGGCAACGGGATCTCTACACAGTAAAATCTTGAGTGTTTATTTAACCTTGAGAGGAACGTAACCAAATGGACCTCTAAGGGTCCATTTGGTTACATATTTACACTCTCAGAGTACTAATGGATATAATAAAACTGAGGATTTTATGTTGTAGTCGTGGTGACGGTCCAAAGTCTGCACGTTTTAATTTAAAGAGCTGTGCAGCATATCCAGAGTCAACTAGAGAAAGTATATATGCTATACTGTAAGTATGCTATGCCAGGGGAGGGTAGAGTACTGGAAATCTGTTCTCAAGTAAAAGTACAACTTCTCCCATAAAAAAGTACTCAAGTAAAAGTAAAAATGAAACCAGTAGAGATGATAGACTAGTAGTCATATGAACATCAAGTGAAGTGAGGATCTTTCTTCAGTGTCTACCCTCTCACAACTCAAGTTAATGTGTTTGTCTTTTATTGAATATTTGTCTAAGTATGAAAGCTGTCTCAACAGATGTTTGTTTTTTGTTGTTGTTGTTTTTAAGATAATGAGGTATGATTTTGTACTCTTATGTATTTAACCACTTTCAACCTGGTGTCCCTATTTTAGGCATGTCATTATAGGCAAAAATAGTGAATCTAAAAGCTCACAAAAGCATCATGAAGTGATGCGTTGTGAGCTTGTAAATCAGCTATCTTCATCACGTGACACTGTTGAATGACTACGTATGAAATAGGGCTTAAGTGGTTAAAATTGATTATTTGTAACCTTTGTGATTTTATCCCAGCATCAAATGATACACTATCTGTCTTCATAGCTTGGTTATTCTTTATGATAGGTTTAGAAGTTTAGTGTATCATTCTTTTTTAAAAAAATCTTTCATTTTCCACCAACTATTTAACTTGAAATCTGATGTATACAGTATTGACCTTTTTTTAAATTTCTAATCTGTTTATGATACAGAGATCAATATGTCATGTTGATTTGCATTTAAAATGTTGCAGTGTCTATGATCAAGAAACAACCAATATCCTGGGGAAGCTCATCTGTGAAGCAGCAGAACGGGAAGAAGAAACAGGAGAGAAGTTTCTGGAATTGTTTTATTCTGTGTGTAATTACAAAACATTCCCCCTTATTGACTGGAATGATGATTGGTATCACAGGAAGTATCAATGTAATGTACTGCTGGAGCTATACTCCTATATGAAGAACTATGAGGCTCAAACAGGCAAAAGTGTTCTTCCAGCATTACAACCAGTTTACCAGTCAGCTCCTACAGTCTGGTCCATAGACCTCTCAGAGAGAAAGGCCTCCCTCCTCCTAGAGGTGCTGAAACTCCAACCAGAGAAGAAACCAGTAGAGCTGACAGACTGGTCATATGAAGAGAGGGAAGTGAAGATCTTCCTTCAGTGTCTACCCTACATCTCACAACTCAGGTTAATGTGTTTTGTTTTGTTTCTTTTAATATCTGCCTATATATAAAAGCAATCCAGATTAAATATAACGATAATGAGGTATGATTATCCGATTGAATTAATTAAGATTATTCTTTATGATAAGTATATCATGCACTTTAAAGTTTAGTTTAGTTTTCCACTCACGCTTTAACCTGAATTGTGATATACACAGTGTTGACCTTTTTATTTTATTTTATTTTATTCTGTTTATGATACAAAGATCAATATTAAATGTTGGTTTTCATACAATCTTTTGCAGTGTTGCTGATGGATGGTCAGGAATGTCAGAAACAACCGAGTTCCTGGGGAAGCTCATCTGTGAAGCAGCAGAACAGGAAGAAGAAACGGGAGAAAAGATTCTGGAATTGTTGTCTTCTGTGTGTAATTACAAAACATTCCCCTTTATTGACTGTTTTGATGATTACTACGACAGGAAGTATCAATGTGATGTACTCCTGGACCTATACTCCTATGTGAAGAACTATGAGACTCAAACAGGCAGAAGTGTTCTTCCATTGTTACAACCAGTTTACCAGTCAGCTCCTGCTGTCTGGTCCATAGTCCTCTCAGAGAGAAAGATCTCCCTCCTCCTAGAGGTGCTGAAACTCCAACCAGAGAAGAAACCAGTAGAGCTGACAGGCAGGCCATATGAAGAGAGTGAAGTGAGGATCTTCCTTCAGTGTCTACCCTACATCTCACAGCTCAGGTTAATGTGCTCATTTAATATTTGTGTACATTTAAAATCCATCTACCTTTTCTAAATATAATGTGGTATGATAATCCATTTTGATTAATTATTAACTGATTATTCTGTCTGTCTGTCTGTCTGTCTGTCTGTCTGTCCTCCCTTCCCCTCCATATCTCCACCTCATTCTGTATTTCTTCTACAGATGCAGCAAGTCCCTCCTTCTCCAGCTCCTATCTCTGGTCTCTGAGGACAGTGAAAGGAACACAGTGATGCGAGCAGGTTCCCTGGTTGGAGCCTTGGGGGGAGAACTGGACCTCAGTGAGAACGGACTAGATCAGAAGGCCTGTAGATGTTTGGCCCTGGTACTGCAACACTCTGAGGGACTGACAGAACTGGACCTCAGTCACTGTCAACTCACTGACCAGCTACTAGAGACTCTGATCCCCCAACTGCACAAAGCACACGTCCTGGAGTGAGAAGTTTTATAGAATGGAGTGGCGCGCGCTGTGTGTGTGTGTGTGTGTGTGTGTGTGTGTGTGTGTGTGTGTGTGTGTGTGTGTGTGTGTGTGTGTGTGTGTGTGTGTGTGACACATGTGTCATCATGAGGTACTAATCTATTCCTTTGTCCATTCTCTTCCTTGTGTTGTTGTAGTCTGAGTCACAATAATCTCACTGATGTTCTAACAGACAGATTACTCCAGCTGCTCTCCATCAATCCCTCCATCCAAACTGTACGGTGTGTAGAATGCAATACTTGTGTTTGAATACGTTAATTGTCTCCGCCGGAGGCGGAGAGTATGTTTTCGCTTCGTCCCGCTGTGTGTGTGTCTCCCCCCCCCCCCTAGCCAAGCTAACATTGGTCAAGCTCCACGTGACACGTGACAATATGTTGACACCAATGCTTTTGATTGGCTAGAGGGACGCATGACGAAATAAAATCCTATAAATAGGTGTGTCACTTCAAAAAGCCATTTATGTTATTTGAAGTGAGGTAAGACAGGATCAATCAGTCTTGATTGGAACAGTACCTTCCAGTACAAATCACCCGTCCGTCCGTCCGTCCGTGCGTGTGTGTGTCCCTCTGAGAACACCTAACATTGGTCAGTTTCACGTGACATCACAATATGTAATATAAATATATAAATACAGTAGTTTTACCCTACTGTATCTCATTAGATACAGTAGATACATGTTCTATTTTAAGTAAGAATTAGAACATTCCTAGAGAACTATGGTTAAAGATAGGGTAAGTGATTTCATTTGATTAAAATAGCACAGGTCTGCTGGCGGAGACTTGTGCTCCGAGGAGCACATTTTCTAGTTATTAATAGAATAACTTATTGTTCTCAGGTGTGTAGCTCAATCATCAACATGGTTTTCTACATACATCCTTCACACCTGTTGAACTAAAATCTTTCATCTTTTGATGTCTTTCCAGACTCTTCAACAACTGCTTCAAGAACACAACCCCCTTCCTGAAACACAAATGCTTTGAAATGGTACACATTGTACTTTTTCTCATTGTACTTGCTTAGTAATATGTTTATTGCATGCAAGTTACAGTATATGAGGTCCAAGCACCCCATGTTCACTTAAATAAATGCAATACTTTTTAAGACCTTTTTAATATAATTTATCAATTGCAAATTATTGTTCATAAGCATCTTTTATAAAGTGGTTGGCTGCATGTAGAAAAGCAAGAACATACAGTAGGTTTAGAATGATAAACTAAACTTCATAATTCTGCATATTATGCAAACAAATAATTAGGAAACATAGCACTAGTGTGGCGGGCTCCTTTCTCACATTTCATAGAATGGGACTTCTAACAACATTTTGAGTCGTGAGATTTGTTTTTGCTTTAAGCCCTGAGTTTAGTATTACGTTTATTGCCTTAATTCCTCACCCGTGTCATTTCCTTGCCCCTTAGTCCCAGAGGAAGGAGGTGCAGGATGAGATGCAAGGACGTCTGTGTCTCTGCCATGTTGAAGGGGCAGGGCAAGGCATGGTAGAGTGCAGATACAGCACTTTTAATAATTAAATAATATAATAATTAATTAATTATTAATTAATTATGTAAGAAATTTAAAAATATTATCTTGCAAACACAAATCACTTTTGGCTCTGTGTTGTTTCGAGGCTCCTCAATATGTGATAAGAATTTTTAGTAGATCAGACAATGAAAAAATTTAATCTCTCACAAATTGTTTCTACATGTCAAAATGTTCATCTACTGGTAGAATGCCATTGAGGCAAGGCTAAGAGCCAGGAATCACACAGTCAGTCAGTCGGCAGGGAACTGGTGCTGTAGAACAGTCTTATAAGGTTCATACTTTATTTAATATCCATGATTTGATGTAATATTCTCTTTTCTCTTTTTTGCATGGTGAGATGGAAGCAGAGTCTGATCATCATGATGATGAGACATCCACACCACTATACAGGAAACGGCATGAAGGTCCCTCATCACAAGATTCTCCACGGGTAGTTCCCACCTCTGTTGCTACAGTGTCTCCCCATCCCCCCATGTTGCCTTCCCCATCCGTATCACAACAGGCCTCCCAACATTCCCCAGAAGAAATGGCATGTGACACAGCCTGTGATTTCTCAACCACAGACCATTCTGTTACAGTGTCACTGTCCTCTCCACATCCTTCATTGGAGCTCCAAGATGAAACTGATCTTAGTAGACGCTTCAGTGGTTTGAGGATGGGAGAATCCAGCTCCCTGCCTCGTTCTCACAGCTTACCCTCACTGAGCCAAAGTCCATGCATAGAGAACATGGCAAGTTTCACAGCAAATCGGTCCCACAGTTTAAATGATGTTGTACTACTGGACAAAACACAGACAATTACACCTGACATCATTGTTGTAAAAAACAAGGAAAGCTACAGGTTCCACTGCACCCAAGCAGGACTGTTCCAATGCAGTGTGACCGGCCTGGTGCTTAAGATGGAGACAGAGACAGATGTGACTTACAGGACTGTCCCTTGGAACCGAAGGCTTCAAGCCCAGCTTGGCAAGAGGCCTGCAGGACCACTGTTTGACATCAAATGTCCTCTGGGGTCTGTGTGTCAGTTACACCTTCCACACTGTGAGATCCTCTCCATGGGTGGAGGCAAGTCCTTGTATGTTGTCCATGTGATGGATGAGGGCATTGAGTTCATCAAGCCCGATGTGATCACAGAAACTCATGTCATCTTAAATATAACTGAATTTTCACTCTATGGTATTATAATTACAGGTTTAAAAGAGTTAGCCAAATTCGTTTACGACAGTCCCCCCAGTCCTATCCGTGCATTGGTTTTGCCGTTCTATACACCACCAACGGATGATAATCCACGTTCAATCTTGAAAGTATTGCTGCTTCCTGGGAACGTTGTGCTGGATGAAGTGTTGAACGTAAGGAGGAAGAGAGACTTACATGGAGAAGAGATTTACATTGAAGTCCCTCCCTGCAAACTAATCCCAAATCAAGAATACAGCCTCTCCACTTCCCCTCAACATGATTCCATCATAATTCAACCAAAGAAGACAACATTTGAAGTTGATGAATCATCTTATACAAATTACATGCCAACATTTGATGTGATCTTAAAGGAAAGGTTTAGGGATGATGTTATGTTGCTTTTAAAACCGCTTTCCCACTCGCATGAAAAGCCTGTTGTAGACAGTAACACATCAGACAGTGCTTGGGAACATTTTGTATCCCTTCAAGCTCCTGCTTTAAGAAGACAACAAGTTGAGCACACACTGAGTCTTGAAGTGAAAGACAGACTGTTTTCTGTGCGGAGCAGCTTCATCGACAGCATTTCAGCTCCCAGTCTCAAATGTGTTGTGGACAAACTTTTCGAGAAGAGGATGCTAACTGACTCTGAGCAGGAAGAGGCCAATGGGATACAGGCGAGGGAGGACATGGCACGTTTTGTCATCGATACAGTGAGGAGAAAAGGACCTGATGCGAGTTCAAGCATGATATTGATTCTCTGTGATATCGACCCACTCCTCTCTGGACATCTTGGGTTGATGTAAAACTGTACCGATGGACTTAAAATACCTTCAGTATGTAGTCAACGTCCTGCCTCGTTTTCCGTTCTTTCCATAAGGGTCCATTTGGTTACATCTGTACGCTCTCTGAGTTACAAATAGATGAATGAACACTGGGGATTTTATAAAGAAAGCTGGATCTACTGTATTCCCACAACCAAGTGACTGACAGGCAGCCCACACTGGACTACAGCCTATGATCACAGGTCTACTGACATGTCTCAGTACCCAGAACCCACAATGAGTTTGTTAATAAAGGCCTTCCCTTTATTTGCCTGGAATGACCTTTAATTGTCTAATATCATATAATATTACCTGCTGCTCTGTGTTGATGTACCTTATGTCTAACCTCATACTGTACCAGTTGGATTTGCTATGTGTATATATACTGTATTTAGATATCTTGTTGATTTGCCTTTATTTTTCTCCCTGTGTCTCTGTGTACAGTAATGTTGATTACTGTATAGTAGTGTTATATTTATCTCATAAACATGACCTGCCGACAGGCTGCTATTCTTTGCTTGAAAAAGTGTCTACCTTGTAAAATTAAGTTTTTTCCCCGGTCTAGCCTATTATATGACATGCCTAAAATATGGAAAGAATATGAAAAAAAGGTACGCAGGAGCCGAGATACAGGATTTTAAATGTTAACCAGGGAGTGAATGGAGCAGTAAATCTTCGGATGACGTTTTCTTTAATTGGAAATGACGGAGATCTCTACTTTACATTTTGAAGAGACTCTTGAGATGAAGCAGCCCTGTCACGACTACTCTGCAGGGCAGGAATTTCCTGGAGGCCATCATGAAGGCCACTGTTCCCCCTCAGTCAGGCCTCATGCCCTTCAAAAACTGATTTGCCCTGAGGCCACAGTGGCCTTGCCCCGCCCTCATTGCCCCAGTGCCCCAGCTGTTTTCACCGTTTCCTCCTCTGCCACTTTCCTCTCAATACAGTGTTTAGACACAGTGTTTTGTTGACATTCTGACTCCCATGACTCCCATCTTCATATTATTGCAGTGATTGATTAGACTAGGACTGAGGGTCTTTTGACTCAGGAGTTTGTATAAATATTGGTAATTTGTAAATACCAATTAATTATTTTGTGAAATAATGTTGTTTGTTTGTTTATTTATTTATGTATTTATCTGACAATTATAATTCTATTAATTATTTCTAATCATGGTTTTATTTTATGGCTGACCCATGGCATTTGACCTTTTTGTTCTCATAAAATGGACACCAACACCAAAGGCCAAGTGGACTTGAATGATGAAGCTAGGCCTGCTGTAGCCCTGGTTCAGAGCGTTAGTGAGTTCCCTCTAACGCCCTGGAAGACCCAGAGCTCTGCGCTTGTACAAGGAATTCCACTGCCCTGCGAGTGCTCAAGAGTAGTGAAAATAAACAAAACCATTTTGCTACTCACCGAAGCAAAGGCTGTTTTGTGTTGTTGAAAGTGCCCTCTACAGATCTGGAGGATTTGAACTTACCATTAACCAAAATCTGTAGAGGGCACTGTGGAGTAAATAAAAATAATTTCCGTCTCGCTGACTTATCTTATTTTCTGCCCAAAAAGTGTATTTTACAGAGTAGGTGGGGTGCTGAGAGGCTTCCCACCTCCGAGAATAGACTTTCAACAACACAAAACAGCCTTTGCTTCGGTGAGTAGCAAAATGGTTTTGTTTATTTTCACTACTCTTGAGCACTCGCAGGGCAGTGGAATTCCTTGTACAAGCGCAGAGCCCTGGGTCTTCCAGGGCGTTAAAGGGAACTCACTAACGCTCTGAACCAGGGCTAGGCCTGCTGCTGCTGTGGCTTTAACACTTGACATCATGATAATTGGGGCGGCCATGGCTGAGTCAGGTTCGATTCATGGCCCCGGTGTTCCTGAGCAAGACACTCAACCCCTAACTGCTCGCCCCCTGCTCTCCTCCTCTGTGAGCAGCAATAAGCTGGGTGAACAGTGAAATTCCCCCACACATGCACACTGGTCTAATTAATTATACATTAATTAATTGATTACTCATCATGACAAACTAGAACCAGGTGTGGTTATTTTATTAGTAAGTAAAAATGGACCCAACATGTTTTACAATATTTGAGTTTGATTAGAAATACATGAGCATAACACGAGATGAATTGTGTCTAATGTAATAGCACCACACCAAAATTGTCTGGTATTTTTATTGTAATACTTTCTTGAGGTATAGGACTTAACATCACTGACATCTTGTAAATTGTTAGGTTTAACACATGCAAATACATTTTAGCTGTTTATCAGTGGTGAACTATAGTTTATTATATTGGAAGCATGTTAAAACATTTTAGTCACAATTGTATCAAAAAGTGTTGAAAGGTCCGTTTTATATAGTAATGGCTCTAGCTAGTGGATATACTGGAGAGATACATGGTTCTATGTGGAAAGCTGCTTTCTTTTTGCTGCTCAGTGCTCACATCCGATCTAAAGCCCGCCTACATATCTGGTAACTTTCACCCACACATACACGGATGCACCATTTCCGTATCCGCTCCAGACCCAGACCGGATTAGTAACCTGCAAATTGAATTGATTCCAGTCTACTTCCTGAGGAAGTTCACTTTAACGTCTTTTTAGTTCCGATTTTATTCGGTTACTGGTGACACTGAATGTATTTACATCAGACTGGCAAGGTGATAAGGACATTAAATTGGTAGGAAATGAGAATTTATGGGTTTAAAAAATAATTATCAACCATTTAGATCTCTGATTTACTTCTACTGTAACATTTGCATATGTTGAGAACATTATTGTTGTAGTAGGGTAGGGTGTATCTACTAGTTTAGTTGTGAGATGAACCATCTTATTCAGTAGGCCCAGAGTTTGTTGTGACTTTTTGTTGCAGTAACATGTCTTGTATAGTTTTCTTCTCAGGTTCATTTTTTGTTTTATTTTATGTGGTCATAGAGACATAGCCTATACCTGTTGATTAGCCCTGGTCCAGAGTGTTAGTGAGTTATCTCTAACGCCCTGCCAGGCGCTGGGCTTGTACAAGGAATTCCACTTCTTTCCGCTTGTACAAGGAATTCCACTGCCCTGCGAGGGCTCCAACAGTAGTGAAAATAAACAAAACCATTTCGCTACACACCTAAACAAAGACTGTTTTGTGTTGTTGAAAGTCTGTTCTCTGAGGTGGGAAGCCTCTCAGCACCCCACCTAGGCTACTCTGTAAAATACACTTTTTGCCCAGAAATGAAAATATTTCACCGGAAGGAAAATCATTTTTTGGTTGCTCCACAGTGCCCTATACAGATCTGGTTAATTTTTCTTCCGGGGAAATATTTTATTTTCTGGCCTCAAAGTTTATTATACAGAGAAGGTGGGGTGCTGAGAGGCTTTCCTGAGATAGTAGAGCAGTTTAACTCCCATTTTTGAGCAAATCGTGCACTTTTTGAAAGAAGCGTGAAACTTTCAGCATAGTTAGTATATGCCATAATGTTCATTTTCAGACGGGGAGGGAAGTCAGATTTGACCTCTGAGGACCGTGAGAGGTCAAATCAAAAATGGCCGCTAGTCCAACTTAAGTTTGGAACCAAACACAGTAGAAAAACGTTTAAAGTATAATTTCCAACTAAATAGGGGATGCCTTTTCATGTGGTAATACTATCGAGATCACCAGATTTCAAGGAAATGCAATTAGGTCGAGGTCAAGGTAAAAATGTGCCCAAAAAATGCAGTGATTTCCTCAGAATCAACAAATGGCAGTGTAACAATCAATGGTCTCATATATAGGCAACACCGACAATGACACACCTGATGTGGTTCAGACAATTAATGTATTAACATTCCTCTAGTAGAGGGCAAGGAACTTCATGCAACCAATGGGAGTGGAGTCCTCAGTTCTCCTGCTGATTCAAACTTGGCCTGCCTTGCCCCATATTCGCAAGAGATGCAGATGCTGTGCAAAAGGGGTGTAAGCAAGTGACCATACGCACTGTTGATACTGATGTGGTAGTACTGGCTGTGGCTTCATTCATCAAGATAGGTCCTGATGAGCTGTGGTTGCCTTTGGTGTTGGATCAAGCTTTCGGTACATAGCTGTTCATGAAATGGTTGCCACAATGACTCCAACACAGTGTCTGACTCCCAGTCTTTCACACGTTCACCGGTTGTGACACTGTATCTGCGTTTGCTGGCAGAGGAAAGAAGACTGCCTGGGAAACTTGGAAGTCATTCCCAGAGGTGAATGAGGCTTTCAGTGAACTCCTACAGTTGCCAAGTGAGGTCAGTGAAGGATCAATGTTCCTGCTAGAGCGATTTGTGGTGCTCATGTATGACCGAACCAGTCAGTGAGTGCATGGAAGTGAATGATGCCAGGAAACAGCTCTTCACGAAGAAGTCAAGAACACTAGAGAGCATTCCTCCAACCCAGGCAGCACTCAAGCAACACATCAAGCGCACTTGCTACCAGGCAAACTGTTGGAACCAGGCACTGGTTCTGGAACCAGAGATGCCAGAGCCATCTGAATGGGGCAGGACAAAGGAAACAACTGGGTGGCAACCATTTTGGACCACTCTCTCTGAAGCATCCAAATCGTGCCATGAATTAATCCGCTGTCGCTGCACGAAAGGGTGTACTGGACGATGCAAGTGTGCCAAAGCTGCTCTCAAATGTACTGCACTGTGCCTCTGTTGTGGAGACTGTTAAATGTTGATTATTACCATTATCATTATTATCACAACTTATTTTTGGTCTTGTTTTTCTCTTTCCTGTACGCAAGATGTGACAATAAAGAAACCTTGAACCTTGATTATTGTCATTTACTATGAATTTAGTATTAAAATAGATTACCACCATAGGTTTAATCTGTTCATTTGTTTTGTATTATTCCCATTGTCCCAAAACAGTTTTACTATATTGCAGTACCCAGTGTCAAAGCTTAAATATACTTATTACTATGTAATTTGACCTTGACCTTGATTTAATGTATGTTCTTGGGTTCTGGCAATCTCCAACATATCATCAAATGAATGGGCAACCCCAACTTAGTTGGAAAGAACGCCTTAAACGTATTTTTGGGCGGTGAAACCGCCCCTATATGTGAGGTTTGGATATTTGCACCCCCCAATCCTGCGCTGTGATTGGCCACCAGTGTACCCCCCTAACCCTGCACCGTGATTGGCCAATCACATTCTATTCAGGACTGTGATTGGCTAGTGAAACATGACACATGTGCATAGCCCTATAAATAGGACTAAGCACTTAAAAAAAACACATTTATGTTTTTTTTTAAGTTAGGGGTGTACAATGGTTGGTCCACAATATTACTTTTCTTGAAGTGAACTTCCATCACTGTGATGACCACTGTGACCACACCGCCCACTTCACACTGGGTGTGATTTTTTTAAGTATTTCGACATTTAGACCCAGTAGACTGGCGGCCATCTTGGATTTGACCTCTCAGAGGTCAAATCTGACCTCAGAGGTCAAATCAGACTTCCCTCCCCGTCTGAATTTATATTATGGTATTTACTAACTATGCTGAAAGTTTCAGCCTTCTTTCAAAAAGTGCACGATTTTTTGTGCCAAACAGCTCTACTAAGAGGAAAGATATGAGAGTCTTGTATGAAGGCTAGGGGAGTGTCTGCTGCTGAGAGCTGAATACAGGAAGCCTACATTGTTTTTATGTATTTATTCTACTGGTAGCAGATATTATTGTCTCCGCCGAAGGTGGAGAATATGTTTTCGCTTTGTGTGAGCAAACATTGTTAGCCAAGCTAACATTGGGCAAGCTCCACGTGACACGTGTCAATTTGTTGACACCAATGCCTCTGATTGGCTAGAGGGACGCGTGACGAAATAAAATTCTATAAATAGGTGTGTCACTTCAAAAAGCCTCTACTTTTTGAAGTGAGGTAAAACAGGATCAATCAGACTTGATTGGAACAGTACCTTCAGTAAGTCCAAGTCACCCGTCTGTGCGTGTGTGTTTCCCTCTGAGAACACCTAACATTGGTCAAGCAAAGGCGCAGAAGGCCAAAGCTAAGAAAGCATACTCATCTACCGTAGAAGAGGACTAGAGTTGAAATGATCCCACAACAAAGCCGAACTCTTAATACGTGTCAATATGTTGACATCAATGTCTCTGATTGGCTAGAGGGACGCATGACGAAATACAATCCTTGAATCCTATAATAAAAAGGTGTGTCACTTCAAAAAGCCGTTTACGTTTTTGAAGCGAGGTAAGACAGGATCAATCAGTCTTGATTGGAACAGTATCTTCTAGTCCAAATCACCCGTCCGTGCGTGTGTGTGTCCCTTTGAGAACACCTTTTTTTTTAATAAATATTTCTTTAACATACACCTTTTTATTTAACTACAGTATATATCTTTTACTCTACTGTATCTCATTAGTTATTGCTATGATAATATAATTGCTATGGTCTGCTGGCGGAGACTTGTGCTCCGAGGAGCACATTTTCTAGTTATTATTATTATTATTATTATTATTATTATTATTATTATTATTATTATTATTATTATTATTATTATTTTATGTATTATGTATTTATTTATTTTACAGGTAGCACTGTAGCAGACAAGCAGTGACTGTCAGAGGTGGACGAGGTACTCGACCCCAGTACTTGAGTAAGAGTACGGATACAAATTTACTCCACTACAAGTAAAAGTATCTCAGTCAAAATGTTACTCAAGTAAGAGTAAAAAAGTAATTGCTTAAAAATATACTTAAAGTACAAGTAAAAGTCAAATCAATGAATTGCTGTAATGTTTTCACAATGAATTTATAGGACCTTGTAACTTGTTTCAGAGAAGTAACTCTCTGAACCCACCTGCACTGCATGCACTGATGTGCTTGTAGAACCACAACGCTATACAAAGCCTGTAGAAACACCTATAAAAACATAGAGATGATTGAGGAACCAGAACTAAATACTTTTACTCCTATACACCCTTACAAGATGTAACAAAGGGGCGAGCGGAGGGGGAAACCAGAAACACGGCTAGTGTGAGAGCAGAAGTGTGGTCTTCCCTAAAATTGCTTTTTAGGGAAGGAAAAAAAACAGCCAACCTAAAAGTACTCAGTACTCAGTAGGCTACTCTACAACCTTCCTAGAAAAACACCAGAATAAAAGTTATACTTTTATTCTGGTGTTTATTTCAGTATATTTTATTATGTCAATACTTGTGTCAATGACAAAATCATTAACAGGGGCATGGATTTCACTTATGGGGTTCTTTTAACATCTACTCAGGCTTTTGTGTTTCATCCCAGAAGGTTTCTACATTGCTTGTTTCAATATTTATATATTGATATTCTTTTTGTCAGACTGTGTATAAACCCATGATTGTAACATGTCCCTGGCATTAGCCCTTTTCTAACCTATGTACCCAGGTTAGTATACTGTGGGCTAGTTTACCAGAGTGATTTATACAGTCTATATACAGTAGTTATAATTACACACAATGTGTCACTACAATGTTACTGCCTGTCTGATTAGGTATACACAGTTCATGTTCTCCATTATAAACTTCACCCAGCACCCTTTAATGGTTTATTCTATAGACAGAGGTGTTTTAGAATTACATTGTCTAGTAATTCATATACTGTACAGTGTAGTGTACATTACTTCTTATGTTGTTGTTTTTGACTCCAAGGTAACTAAAAATGTATACTGAGTTAATAATACCTGTTTGTTTAATATAATTTGTGTAGGAGTTGAAGAGCCACAAATGTATGGATGATGTCATTCTTTTGTTCATGTCAGGTAAGTGTTGCAGTGTCTATATTATCTATACAAGTGGAACTAAAACATACGTATCATGTTGTGATATTTGCTTCAGCCAACCTTTTCTGGATCAGGGCCCACTTGAAAATATCGAAACTATTTGCAGCCCACCCATCTGGCGACCCGTGTTAAGTGGTCAGATGGGTGGGCCGTGTGCATTTTAATAATCCAGCTTGGATCAATGGAGCCCATGTATTATACAGTTTCCAAGGTTTTTAAAGAAAAAAAGAAAGGTTTTACATTAAAGCAGCACTGTGTAACTTTTTTTGGTAACACATTACTTAAAGGTTCTATGACATTCATTTTCACTTTTTTTATTTTTTATGTTTTTTTGGGGGGGTTTATGACCTCAATTACACCCAAAAAATCTGAACTTTGAACATTCAGTGGATTTTCTGTGGTCTGGGGTTTTCTGAATAAATAGGCTGAAAAGTAATCTGAGCTTGGCCCTTCGGCAGTGAGGTCACAGCCGATTAATCCCGCCCACTCTCCTCCTCGCCCCTCCCCTCCCCTATCCTTTCTTTTGGGGGGGGCGGAGCAGAGGCGATGATTGACAGGCAAAATCCCTCACCAGCGACACCCGCAGGCAAAGATTTATTTTTTCATTGCAGTTGAAAAGGCTTTAGAAATGTGAGAGAAAAACACCTGCCATGGATCAATGGAGTGGAATTTTTTGTTAAAACTTTCTATACACGTTTGAAGGACCATGACAAAGACTTGTAATGTGTGGTAAAACTGAACGTCATGAAACCTTTAAAGGTTAGGTATATAATGCATTATAATCACATGTATTTATTTGTATTGCACTTAAGGCATTATAACACTCGTTATACATGTTTATAATCATGTATTACAACATTTATAACATATTATAAGTGCTGGTTATAATGCTTTATAAGCTGAGTGGAACAGCACATTATAACTACCTTAACTTAGTTATTTATAAAGTGTCTCTGTTATAAGGGTTAGGGTTAGGGTTATGCATAATTATAAACATTTATAATGAGTGTAATGAAGCATTATAAGTGCATTATAATTCATTATAAATTATTATGGGTCTATGCATTATAATGCATATCCGACCTTTAAGTAAAGTGTTACCTGGTAGTCATAATGTGCTGTTCTACTGAGTTTATAATGCATCATGACCAGCACTAATAAATTATGATATTATAATATTATTATTAAGTTATAATACTTCATAAACCTAGTTATAAGTTGTTATGCACAATTATAAACATTTATAACAAGTGTTACTGTGCCTTATAAGTGCATTATAATCATTATAAATGTGGTTCTAACGCATTATAGACCTGACCTTAATATAAATTATTTCATGAATAAAATGTAATTTTGTCCAATCTGTATGGTAGAGTATGTTTATTCAATAACTTATACAATTGGGGTGGTTGTATTTTGTCTCCCTGCTCTTCTATTGAGACACTTACTGTAGATCGTGTCTCACCTAGACACAGGATCTGACAAAATGTTTCTTACCTGATGGTCAATTTACTGTATCCCAATTATTATTTATTTATCCTCTGAGCAAGCTGGCAGGCTCTATTAGCTCAATGGTAAAAATGTCAGCACTTGCGCAGGAAACCAGGTTCAAATCCGGGGTAGAAGAGGAAAGTTACATAGTGCAGCTTTAATGTTTTAATATTAATGTAATATTATCATTACATTCTTAGTGTTTGCTATTGATTTCGGGGCCACTTTCAATAACATCGTGGCCCACCAGTGGTCCCCGGTCTACAGGTTGAGAATCACTGCTTTAGCCCAGTTGTTGCTGGGCACAGCACCTCTTGTCTGATTTCCTCTACAGAGAAGAATGGAAGCATCATAAATATTAATCTCTAAAAATAGATTTCTTTCTTTCATTCATGTCAGAGACATAAATAAACAGACATCAGTTTCAAAGAGATCCTGGACCAGCAAGCAGCACAAGTCTTCACCTGTTACACTACATGTTTGTGACAACATGGCGTCTACAAGTCAGTCAGCTCTGGAATACATCAAGAACGCCAGAACGCACCTGGTGAGAGGATTACAGAATCTTTCTGTTATTGTGGAGAATCTGTACCAGAGAGGAGTGTTTACTAAGGATGAGATTTGGAAAATACGGACAGAGAAAGATGACTATGATAAGACAAGAACAATACTGGACTGGGTCACAAACAAAGGGGAGGCAGCCTGCTATGAATTACTGAAGGTCATTCACATAATAACTAGAAAGAGGACCTTCTTAGAGACAGCAGTATCCAAAGAAGGAGCCTCCACCTCCACTCAGAAGAGCAGTTTCGACCTACACCATTGGATCAGCTGCTTTTTTTTCATAGATGATGTGGAAATCAACAATTCTAAAGGTACTGTTTTAATCTAAAATCAGATGGATACAGTGTCCATCCTTGTTTGGTTCTGTTTATGATGCAGAGATCTATAAGTTCATGGTTTCTTTTTTGCATTCAGAATGTGAATATACTTAAGAGTTGTGAGAGTGTTAAAATACAAAGCCAATATAAATGATAAATCATATAAACATGAAGCCACCATCTCCTACAGTCTGGTCCATAGACCCCTCAAAGAGAAAGGTCTCTCTCCTCCTAGAGGCGCTGAAACTCCAGCCAGAGAAGAAACCAGTAAAGCTGACAGGCTGGTCAGATGAAGAGAGTGAAGTGAGGATCTTCCTTCAGTGTCTGCCCTACATCTCACAGCTCAGGTTAATGTGTTTCCTTTCATTGAAGATGTTTATTTTTATTTTATTTTTTAAAAGGATCCCTGGCTAATACGCCAAATATCCCTTAATACATTATAATTGTCCTCTATAACTAGAATGTAAAATTAAAATGTTTATATTTTATTTATTTTAGAAACAGTTAAGTTGTTTTTATTTTCACATGCATTCCATAAATTGCATAGGGCTAGACCACACATGGGCAAATGACATCATAAACTTGTGACGTTTCTAAAATAAATAAAATATTTAAGGTGTTTTACATTTTTATTTTAGTTTTAAAAAGGCAATTATAATGTATTATCCACTTAATACTGAGGACCTGATTCTACAAATGGCTATTTAAATCCTAACAGTTTTCTGAAAAACTGTATCATTTGTTCTCAAACTTTTTCATGTCAAGGACCACCCAAAATTATATATATTTGGCCGCGGATCCCCATCTCAAAATGTTTTGTTCCAGACCCCCAGAAGCAAAGACTTGAGTTAAAAAATGTTTGCTTTAAAAAATATATATTGAAAGATTTGCACACATTTTCAAGATTTCTCTAAAATAGCAGATCTACAAACTCGTAGTGTGGCTCATAGTGACGCGCTATGAGCTTGTATATCTGCTATTTTTGAATAGCCAAAGTATAAAATAATGGTTAAAGTGGTTCAAATCTAAAATGACACAGATGCTTTCCCGGTCTTAATGGGTTACGGCATATTTGCCAGGGATCATTTTAAGATGAGGTATGATTTATGTACTCTTATGTATTTAACCACTTTGAATCTCGTGTCCCTATTTTGGGCATGCCATTATAGGCCCGAAAATATATATATCTAGCAGATCTACAAGCTCACAAAAGTATGAAGTGATGTGTTGTGAGCTTGTAAATCAGCTATCTTCATCACCTTTGAATGATGAAGTATGAAATAGGCTGAAGTGGTTAAAAGGGATTGATTATTTGTAACTTTCGTGATTTTATCCCAGCATCAAATGATACACTATATGTCTTCATAACTTGGTTATTCTTTATGATAGGTTTAGACATTAAGTATATCATACACTTTAAAGTTTCCTTTCATTTTCCACTGACTCTTTAAACTGAAATCTGATACTATACAGTGTTCACATATTTTTATTTGATTTATTTTTTCATTTAAACTGTTGCAGTGTTGCTGATGAATGGTCAGGAATGTCAGCATCAACCAAGTTCCTGGGGAAGCTCATCTGTGAAGCAGCAGAACAGGAAGAAGAAACAGGAGGGAAGATTCTGGAATTGTTGTCTTCTGTGTGTAATTACAAAACATTCCCCTTTATTGACTGGGATGATAATTGGTACCACAGGAAGTATCAATGTAATGTACTACTGGACCTATACTCCTATGTGAAGAACTATGAGACTCAAACAGGCAGAAGTGTTCTTCCAGCATTACAAACAGTTTACCAGTCAGTTCCTACAGTCTGGTCCATAGACCTCTCAGAGAGAATGGTCTCCCTTCTCCTAGAGGTGCTGAAACTCCAACCAGAGAAGAAACCAGTAGAGCTGACAGGCTGCTCAGCTGAAGAGAGTGAAGTGAGGATCTTCCTTCAGTGTCTACCCTACATCTCACAACTCAGGTTAACGTGTTTCCTTTCATTTAATATTTCTCTATGATTGATTGAATACTTTATTAGCAGTTTGCAAAAAAAAGCACAGGAAAGTACAGTTCAATACAAGGTCTGCTAAGAGGATTTTAAACCCAAGAAAGCCTATGGCTTGTTTACATTGGGGTCCTTTGTACTCAATTCATTGAAACATTCATGACAGACAAATATACACTACTATGCAAAACATCATATAAACAGTTTGAAAACAAAAACAAATATGTACAGTAAACATTTTGAGGGGGGGGGGGGGGGGGCTAGGCTTTGACTTTTACAGGAGCCAGTTTCGAATTGCAGCCACCTCTAAGTTCTCTTTTAGAGTAGTTTTGAAGGAGAGTAGGGATTCACACTCCAATCTGGGTTGGACGTGATTAGTGGAGCTCCCTCTGGTGTTGTGATTGTGGACTTGATTGACGTTGGTGAAGTATTTTGACATACATGGGTGTCTTTGTGGTGTAGTGTATCTTGTAGACCAGGCCCATTGCAAGTTGCTGTACTCTGTCCTCTACCCTGAGCCATCCGACCCTAGAAAAGTGAGCAGGGGTTAAATGAGTTGTAGATGTGAGGCCAAGAAGTAGCCTTACCAGTTTGTTTTGGGATGTCTGGAGCCTTATTTTTAAGGCCTTTGTGGTGTTATGGTACCATGAGGTGCATGCATAGTCTTGGATAACCTTGGATAGCCTTGGATGAGTGCTCCTGTTAGAGGGCTCAAAGTCTTCATTTTATACCTATAAAATGAAGAAGACTGTCAGTATGTCCTCCGTCCGTCCCTCAGTCCATTTTTTCTCCTCAGTGGGTTTACCAATCGATCTGAAATGGCACATGTGTATTGATTGGTTTTGATAGCACATAATTAAACTGGATGAAATCTTACCTGGAGGGAAGAGAACAAGTGGTTGACATCAACGGAACCATGTCCTCGTCCCTCCCAGTGAGCTGCGGGGTTCCTCAAGGAAGCATACTAGGGCCGTTACTGTTCCCTCTATACATTAACGACATGAATGCTGCCTGTAACTGCAAATTGTTCCTGTAGGTTGAGGAAGCTCTCAGCTCTGAACTCATCAAGATCCGTACTTGGCTTACCGATAACAAACTGTCACTACACCTTGGTAAAACAGAATCCATTCTCTTTGGGACCAAACATTCCCTCAGTAAGATGAATGTAAATGATTTCAACGTCAAAGTCGATGACACATTACTTAGAATGAGTAAAAACGTCATAAAATGAGTACAAATACCTAAAACTACATCAAATTTGTAAAAATACTGAAAAGCTGTTAAAATTGGTAAAAATACTTAAAAGCTGTTAAAATGTGTAAACATACCGTACTTAATAGTTGGTAAAATCAGTAAAACATAATACGTACAACTTGTTAAAATGAGTAAAAATACTTAGAAGGTTCTTAAAATTGGTAAAAAATACTTAAAGTTGTTAAAATGAGTAAAAGGGTTAGGGTTAGTACCTAGAATGAGTAAAACTACTTAACTGCATACCACGAGTAAAAATACCCAATTCTTTAATTTCCCACTGACTCTTTAAACTGAAATCTGATACAGTGTTGATCGTTTCATTTCATTTTATTATGTTTATGATACAGAGATCAATATTTAATGTTGGTTTTCATTTAATCTTTTGCAGTGTTGCTGATGGAAGGTCAGGAACGTCAGAAAGAAACAAGTTCCTGGGGAAGCTCATCTGTGAAGCAGCAGAACGGGAAGAAGAAACAGGAGAGAAGATTCTGGAGTTGTTGTATTCTGTGTGTAATTACAAAACATTCCCCTTTATTGACTGGTATGATAATTGGTACCACAGGAAGTATCAATGTAATGTACTACTGGACCTATACTCCTATGTGAAGAACTATGAGACTCAAACAGGCAGAGGTGTTCTTCCAGCATTACTACCAGTTTACCAGTCAGTTCCTACAGTCTGGTCCATAGACCTCTCAGAGAGAAAGGTCTCCCTCCTCCTAGAGGTGATGAAACTCCAACCAGAGAAGAAACCAGTAGAGCTGAGAGGCTGGTCAGATGAAGAGAGTGAAGTGAGGATCTTCCTTCAGTGTCTACCCTACATCTCACAGCTCAGGTTAATGCGTTTCCTTTCAGTTAATATTTGTCTATATACAAAAGCCATCCAGATTAGAGATAAGATAATGAGGTATGAATTAATTATGAACTGATTATTTGTCACTTTTTGTGCACTGAATTTCTTTCATTGAAGTGCATAGTGCATCAAATGATACACTATCTGTCTTCATAGCTTGGTTATTATTTATGATAGGTTTAGTATAGTATAGGCTTAGAAAAATGTTTTTAGAAATGTTTTATTTTATTCTGTTTATGATATCCATATTTAATGTTGGTTTTCACTTTGCAGTTTTGCTGATGGAAGGTCAGGAACGTCAGACACAACCGAGTTCAGGTTAATGTGTTTCCTTTAATTTAACATTTGTGTACATTTAAAAGATTTCAGATTTTCTAAAAGATAATGAGGTATGATAATCCACTTTATTTGAACTGATTATTTGTCACTTGCACTGAATTTACAAGAGACAAACATAATTTTATACTAAATGCACAGAATCTGTGTCTGTCTGTCTGTCTGTCTGTCTGTCTGTCTGTCTGTCTGTCTGTCTGTCTGTCTGTCTGTCTGTCTGTCTGTCTGTCTGTCTGTCTGTCTGTCCCATCCATATTTCCACTTCATTCTGCATTTCTTCTCCAGATGCACGATACCCCTCCTTCGCCAGCACCTATCTCTGGTCTCTGAGGACAGTGAAAGGAACCCAGTGATGCGAGCAGGTTCCCTGGCTGGAGAGCTGGACCTCAGTGAGACCAGACTAGATCAGAAAGCCTGTAAGTGTTTGGCCCTGGTTCTGGAACACTCTGAGGGACTGACAAAACTGGACCTCAGTCACTGTCAACTCACTGACCAGCTACTACAAACTCTGCTCTATCAACTGCACAAAGCCCAAGTCCTGGAGTGAGTAGTGAGTAGATAGAATGACATTGTGTGTGTGTGTGTGTGTGTGTGTGTGTGTGTGTGTGTGTGTGTGTGTGTGTGTGTGTGTGTGTGTGTGTGTGTGTGTGTGTGTGTGTGTGTGTGTGTGTGCGTGCGTGCGTGCGTGCGTGCGTGCGTGCGTGCGTGCGTGCGTGCGTGCGTGCGTGCGTGCGTGCGTGCGTGCGTGCGTGCGTGCGTGCGTGCGTGCGTGTGTTTGTACATACATGAGGTACTAATCTATTCCTTTGTTCATTCTCTTCCTTGTGTTGTTGTAGTCTGAGTCACAATAATCTCACTGATGCTCTAACAGACAGATTACTCCTGCTTCTCTCCATCAATACCTCCATCCAAACTGTACGGTGAGTAGAATGGACTTACACTTCAAGATAATCGGGGTGATTTTGGGTCGTAAACAACAAAGGCGTCAAAGATCCAATCTTAACCCTCTGGAGTTTCTCACAATTTTCAAACACGTTTGATATTTATCTGGATTGCCACTGTCTGGATACCCTATAGGTGGGGTTGGTGAAAGGGCCTTTCTGTGTGGAGTTTGCATGTTCTCCCCATGTCCCCTAGGGTGGGTACCCTCACTAAAAACATGCAGTAATCCTGGTCTCTATACTGCCTCCCCCTAATCAGCAATATTGCATTATTAATAGAATAACTTATTGTTCTCAGGTGTGTTGATCAGTCATCAACATGGTTTACTACACACATCAAACCTGTTGAAGTAAAATGTTTCTTCCTTTGATGTCTTCCCAGACTCTTCAACAACTGCTTCAAGGACACGACACCTTTCCTGAAAGACAAACGCTTTGAAATGGTACTCATAGTACTTTTGATCATTGTACTTGTTTAATAATATATTTATTGGAAGCAAGTACAATGAGGTGCACCCCATGTTCACTTAATTAACGTGATTCTTTTTAATACCTTTTGATACCACATTGGAATGCAATCTAATACAAATTTCATTGTCATATTTGTCAGAGAATTACAGAATACCAGTAGGAACTATAAGGCCTGCAATTTTTATTAAAGGTTTCATGACTTTCAGTTTTACCACACATTAAAAGTCTTTGTCATGGTCCTTCAAACGTGTATAGAAAGTTTTAACAAAAAATTCCACTCCATTGATCCATGGCAGTGGCAGGTGTTTTTCTCTCACATTTCTAAAGCCTTTTCAACTGCAATGAAAAAAGAAATCTTTGCCTGCGGGTGTCGCTGGTGAGGGATTTTGCCTGTCAATCATCGCCTCTGCTCCGCCCCCCCCCCCCAAAGGAAAGGATAGGGGAGGGGAGGGGAGGGGCGAGGAGGAGAGTGGGCGGGATTAATCGGCTGTGACCTCACTGCAGAAGGGCCGAGCTCAGATTACTTTTCAGCCTAATTATTCCGAAAACCCCCGACCACAGAAAATCCACTGAATGTTCAAAGTTCAAATTTTTTGGGTGTAATTGAGGTCATAAAACCCCCAAAAAAACATTAAAAAAAAAAAAAAAGGGGAAATGAATGTCAGTCAGGAATCACACAGCAGTCAGCAGGGAGTAGCATTTGGAGAGCTGGTGCTGTAGAACTAAGAGTAGTCTTATTTGGTTCATATTTATTTGTTTATTTAATATCCATGATTTGATTTAATGATCCCTTTTCTCTTTTTTTGCATGGTGAGATGCAAGCTGATTCTGATCATCATGGTGGTGATGTGGCATCCATAACTCCATACCAGAAACTGCTTGAAGGTCCCTCATTACAAGATTCTCCGCAGGAAATAGTTCCACCCTCTGTTGCTATAGTGTCTCTCCATCCCCCCATGTTGCCTTCCCCATCACAACAGCCCTCCCAACATTCCCCAGAAGAAATGGCATGTGACACAGCCTGTGATTTCTCAACCACAGACCATCCTGTTACAGGGTCACTGTCCTCTCCACATCTTTCATTGGAGCCCCAAGGTGAAACTGATCTTAGTAGATGCTTCAGTGGTTTGAGGATGGGAGAATCCAGCTCCCTGCCTCTTTCTCACAGCTTACCCTCACTGAGCCAAATTCCATGCATTGAGAGCAAGGCAGGTTTCAGAGCAAAGCGGTCCCACAGTTTAAATGATGTTACACTATTGGACAAAACACAGAAAATTACACCTGACATCATTGTTGTAGAAAACAAGGAAAACTACTGGTTCCACTGCACCCAAGCAGGACTGTTCCAATGCAACGTGACCGACCTGGTGTTTAAGATGGAGACAGAGACAGATGTGACTTACAGGACTGTCCCTTGGAACCGAAGGCTTCAAGCCCAGCTTGGCAAGAGGCCTGCAGGACCACTGTTTGACATCAAATGTCCTCCGGGGTCTGTGTGTCAGTTACACCTTCCACACTGTGAGATCCTCTCCATGGGTGGAGGCAAGTCCTTGTATGTTGTCCATGTTTTGGATGATGGCATTGAGTTCATCAAGCCCGATGTGATCACAGAAACTCATGTCATCATAAATATAACTGCATTTTCGCCCCTTGGTGTCGTAATTACAGGTGTAAAAGAGTTGGTAAATTATTTTTTCAGCAGCCCGGCCCCCAGTCCCCCCAGTCCTATCCGAGCATTGGTTTTGCCCTTTTATACACCACCAAACGATGATAATGCACGTTCAATCCTGAAAATATTGCTGCTTCCTGGGAACGTTGTGCTGGATGAAGTGCTGAACATAAGGAGGAAGAGGCATGGAGAAGAGATTTACATTGAAGTCCCTCCATGTGAACTAATCCCAAAGCAAGAATACACCCTCTCCACTTCCCCTCAAGAAGATTCCATCATAATTCAACCAAAGAAGGCAAAATTTGAAGTTGATGAAGCTTCCTATACCAATTATATGGCAACATTTGACGTGATCTCAAAGGAAAGGTTTAGGAATGATGTTAGGCTGCTTCTTAAGCCCCTTTCCCACTCCCATGAAATGCCTGTTGTAGACAGTAACACATCAGACAGTGCATGGGAATGCTATGTACCCCTTTCAGTTCCTGCTTTAAGAAGACAACAAGATCAGCGCACACTGAGCCGTCCAGTTGAAGACAGACTGTTTTTTGTGCAGAGCAGCTTAATCGAAAGCATTTCAGGTCCCAGTCTCAAATGCATCGTGGACAAACTTTTTGAGAAGAGGGTGTTAACCGACTCTGAGCAGGAAGAGGCCAATGGAATGCAGGCGAAGGAAGACAAGACACGTTTTGTCATCAATACAGTGAGGAGAAAAGGATCTGCTGCAAGTTCATGCATGATATCGATTCTCTGTGATATCGACCCATTCCTAGCTGGACATCTTGGGTTGATGTAAAATTGTACCGATGGACTTCAGTAACTAGTCAACATCCTGCCTTTCCTTCAATAAGGGTCCATTTGGTTACATTTGTATGCTCTCTGAGATATCAATAGATGAATGAACACTGGATATTTCAAGTGCCCCTTTCCCACTCCCATGAAATGCCTGTTGTAGATAGTAACACCTCAGACAGTGCTTGGGAACATTTTGTATCCCTTAAGAAGACAACAAGTTGAGCACACACTGAGTCTTGAAGTGAAAGACAGACTGTTTTCTGTGCGGAGCAGCTTCATCGACAGCATTTCAGCTCCCAACCTCAAATGTGTCGTGGACAAATTTTTCGAGAAGAGGATGCTAACTGAAGTTGAGCGGGAGACGGCTGAAGGGATGCAGGGGAAACATGAGAAGGCAACTTTGGTCATCAATACAGTGAGGAAGAAAGGAGCTGTTGCAAGTGCAAGCCTGACATTGATTCTCTGCTAAATCGACCCACTCCTCTATTGGGTTGACGTAAAACTGTACTAATACCGGTACAAAGAGAAGTCCAACGCGCTTCACCCAGTTAAAGGTAGAAGGGCTTGGTGCTCATAATTTTACCCTGAGGAAGACGCAAGTCGATAGTCAGTCACAAAATAAGAAATACTTGCAGACCCAATCAAGTGCTCCAGTATTTTATTTGGGTAGTCTCTCCTGAAGTGCCCACTGCCCAGGTATTTTTCCTTTGTACTTAAAATGTCTTCAGTAACTAGTCAACATCCTGCCTTTCCTTCCATAAGGGTCCATTTGGTTACATCTGCATGCTCTCTGATATACCATCTCTGATATGAATGAACACTGGGGATTTTATAAAGACAGCTGGATCTACTGTATATCCACAACCAAGTGACTTTCAGGCAGTCCGCACGGGGCTAGAGTTAATTCATCACTGGGCTACAGGCTACAATCGCAAGGCTACTGACATGAATAATCTTCATGTCGTCAAAAAAGAAATCACAATTAACTAATCCTATTTTGTGAAATGCAATGTTGTCCATCTCACTTCTACAAACTCTGCTACCAACTCTCCAAGTAGGCCTCTCCCACATTACATCCTTAAACTCATGTCATCTATGTCTGCATCTCAAACTTTATAATACTGTATATAACACAATCCAAGCAATGCTATACATTTTGCTGTATATAGCCTACAGTAGGTTCAGGAATAGTTACAGAATGTGCATCTTTGATTTTGACAGTCTTGGTAAGATTCAAATGGATTACCAAATGTAATTGAATAAAACACTGGCTGATAATTCAGTGGTCTGAAAGCACATCAATTAGATTTTAAAAAAGTAGTATTTAAGTAATGATTACAGCGAAGACCTGCTCTATGTATGAAATTGACTTGCCTTGGACGATGGGAGGGAAAACAACTGGCAACGGTTGAGATGGGATAATGTTGTTTACTGTATAGTAGTGTATATATATCTCATAAACGTGACCTTGGATTTAATCTCTGTGTCTTGTATACTTAATTGTAAAGCTGCCATTTTGGCCAGGTCTTGCTGGAAAAGGAGATCTTTCTCTACCTACCTGGGAGCTTAGTTCATGACTTTTCTAATCCACTAGAGGGTGCTATAACCCTGTTACAATTCAATTCAATTCAATTCAAAGGGCTTTATTGGCATGAGAAAACATACGTTTACATTGCCAAATGTGTTACACTAAACTGCTAAACTACTGACCACTGGAGCAGACTGCACAAAGATGTGAACATACATAAAACACACTCACATCAGCTCTTATATTCATAGGCCTATAATACTTCTTGTTTTGGTTGATTGTGTATTTTTTGGTGTACGGACCAATACTGTTGAAAATTACAGTAGCCTATCACACCACAGGCTAAAGATATTTTAACTTTGAGAGTGCTGAAAAGGGCAAAAAAAAGGCAAACTCTATGGACTAGAGCTAAAGTAAAAATTGCTCAATATTGTACTTAGGTACAGTACTTGAGTAAAGGTACTATTAGTTACTTTACATTATAACTCTATGGTCTGGTCAGCTTCTAAAGTGCGTATGTCTGGGAGCCATTCAGCAGTTGCTCTCATCAGCTCAGCAGCCAATGAGAGGAGTCTGTGTGTCTGAACGCACCGTGGGTGGGATGGTTGACGGTGCCGCTGTGTTGCCATGTCTGCTTATTATAAGCGACTTTGGGCTTGTTCTTTTCTGTTTTGCCAATCACTTGTAAATATTGGTAGTTTTGGGTTGTGTTTTTTTTTTTTGGGGGGGGGGGGGGGGGGGGTAGTTGCTTATTTAGGCTTGCTTCCATATTTTTTTATTATAGTTTAAACCAGTGGTTCAAACATTTTCATGTCAAGGACGAAGGACTCCCAAATTAATGTGCATTTGTCTGTGGACCTAGCCTGACACTCAGCCTGAATTTTCATTTCGTTTCACTCCATAGCGATTTCAGTGGCTGGAGCCAGGCTACCGTGGACCCCAGTCTGAAATCCTTTTGTCCCAGGGACCCCCGTACCAGATTTGTGTTGTTAAAATGTTATGTCAATGTCAAGAATGTTCACAAAAAATATATATAAAATAAAAATAGCCAATCTACAAGTTGTGTGCTTGTAGATCGGCTATTTTGTGCTCATGTGGCATAGCAGTGGTGGCTATTTTGTGGTGCCACAGATCGAAAGCCCATTATTATTTATTTTATTTTAATAATTCATAGATATTGTATATTGTCTGAAATAAATTGGTTTTCGATCCATCACCCTGTCGCTTCTTTTGGCCTTGTTGTCATAGAACTGCTTTGCTTAATTCTCTCGCAGTATCTGGCAACACAGCTTGGAGACGCACGTTAACCTCTTGGCTGCTTCTGGAGCGTCTCAGAGCAGAGGAGACAGGAGAGCGAGAGACACAACTAAAGATGTAGAATGAACGCAACTACGAGTAGATAAAGATAAAGATGTAGATGTAATGGACAAGTTCAACTCCAGGCTCACCTGGACCGCTGTAAACAACTAACAACTGGTTTAGTAATAGTTTATAGGTTGTTTTTTATTTTGTTATTTAAAGTTGCGTCAAATGCGCGTCGGTTAAGCCTGTGTGCTGTGTGTTAACTGACCTCTCAGTCTCAGCATGTCCAGGACGGGTCCGGGTTCTGTGGTTCTGTGGTTGTGACTGTGTTAACTTGGGGTTCTGGTTCGGGTTCGGCGGGTCTGCGGTTGTGTGTGTATTAACCAGCGGTGTAAAGTAACTAAGTACATTTACTTAAGTAGGCCTAATGTACTTAATTAAACATTTTAGGTACTTTTGCTTTACTGGAGTATTTCCAGTTTGCTATAGGCTACTTTAACTTTTACATCTCAGAGACAAATATTGTACTTTTTACTCCACTACAATTATTAGAAAACTTTAGTTAGGCCTACTATAGTTTGTAGATTTGAATTGTTATTACAAAACATTATCTGCAGCCCTATTTAAATGTTGGCTATTTGATGCTTTGTGGGCTTGTAAAACTAAAAAAATAACTTGTGAAACGGGACATTCTGCATAATGACTACTTTTACTTTTGATACTTTAAGAATATTTTGATACCAATACTTTTGTACTTTTACTGATGTACATTTTGAATACCGGACTTTTACTTGTAACAGAGTATTTCTCCAGTACAGTATTGATACTTTTACTTAAGTAAAAAATGTAGTACTTTTTCCACCACTGGTGTTGGGGTTCGGCGGGTGTGCGTGCGTGTGTGTGCGTGTTAAACTGTCAACTGGACATCATCAATGGCCCGGCGGAACAGCAAGCTGGACTCTTTCCTCAAGAGGCACGCGGACAGGGGCGTGTATGAGCGCGTGCGCGCCTATGAACCGTGCGTGGTGAAGTCCGAGCGCGCGCGCCGGCCGGCGTACATGCACGTGGTCCTGAGCGACGAGTGCGTATACCTGGCGCAGTACCCGCCGCGCACGCTCACCGTGGCCGTGCACTTCAGCCAGGTGCTGCACATCCAGCTGGTGGGTGGAGCTTGATTACTTTCTATTTGTGTGTGTGTGTGTGTGTGTGTGTGTGTGTGTGTGTGTGTGTGTGTGTGTGTGTGTGTGTGTGTGTGTGTGTGTGTGTGTGTGTGTGTGTCTATATTTGAATGATTGAATACTTTATTAGACAGAAAATGTAAACAGCACGTGGTAGGCCTACAGTCAGACATTAAGGCTAAAAGGGTAACACAAAGAAGGCCTGGGGACTTGTTTCCATTGTGGTCCGTGTATTCAATTCATCATGGTCCTATGTATTCAATTCATCATGTTTCCATAGTGGCCCTATGTATTCAATTCATCATGTTTCCATTGTGGTCCTATTTATTCTGGGATGAACATTCGGCAAAAATAAAGCAGATGGACAAGCTCGTCACGTCTGTGAGCTTGTAGATCAGATATTTTTTGGCAAAGATATTTGTTGTGTAGAGGTACATACTGAAATACTGGCACACCTACAGAGCCCTGGGGGACCCCGGTCAACTAAGTAGGCTACTGTATAATAGTATAGGGTTAAATGGAATGGTTACCACCTACCAACAATTCTATATTTCCTAATTCACACTCTATGAAACAGATTTTCGCCTTCATTAAAAAATAAAACAAATGAACACAAATTCAATCATGGTGGAGTCTCCCGTCGATCCGACGGATGAGTAGACAGGCAGTTATTTCCTCTTAGAGTGGTTCCTCATGTGGGAGCGTAGCCCTATCCCTGGGACACACAGTCTTCCACAGATACTGCAGGGAGTTTTGTCCTGTGTTGAGGTGAGAGGTCTACGTTTCCTATGGTCTCTCTTGTCTTGGATTGATGCCGCTCTTGCCTGTTCGAAAAAGTCTCAATGCCTTGGGTAACTTGGTGCCTCCACCTTTCCCTGTCGGCAGCTTTATCATACCATTTTGCTGCATCAATGTTGCAGCTCCAGGGTTACTGGAGGGGGTTGCAAATGGTTCCAAATGGACCCTTACAGTTCTCTAACTGTGAGAGTGTACAAATGAGTTATGATGGTCCTTGAAATTAAAACTGGTATTGTAATTGTATAGCAGGCGTAAAGTTCACGTACCAGCTCTGACAGTGTAAAAAAAAAACTGTTCCAAATCAAATGTGATGGAACCAATTCCGGTTCCTCAATGTTGGATCCGGTTCCTCTGGTTCCGGATCCCAACCCTATCCCCATCAGACAGCAGAATGGAGGCAGATCACTGTCATAGACTCCAGGTTCCATTCATCCCAGCAGGAGTCCATAGTTTATATTCACTGTAATATTTCAAAAAACAATTAGGAAACCATCTTTCTCAGAATAGCTCTCACCTAAGCCTAGAAACCAGATGAATTTGCCACAGCTAAATATCCCTCACCCACACTGACCAGTGTTGCCATGTCCGCTTATTATAAGCGACTTTGGGCTTCTTTGCCTGAAAAGTCAATTGTAAATGTTGGTAGTTGCGGTGTTTTGGGCTTGTTTTAGATCGGCGTGTGTGTGTGTGTGTGTGTGTGTGTGTGTGTGTGTGTGTGTGTGTGTGTGTGTGTGTGTGTGTGTGTGTGTGTGTGTGTGTGTGTGTGCGCGTGTGGCATAGTTGCTTCTTTTGGGCTTGTTTCTCTCGCAAAATCTGGCGACAGTGACCCTTCTGTCTGCTGCGTTTAACCACATAATTATGACTATTTTATACTTAGCCGTACGGCCCTGTTGCACAGCCAATATAACCCATCTACATGTAAATATACTTTCATTGCTCCTAGTATTTATAATGTTTTGGATACCGTAGTTGTATGTCTTGATGATTTGAATACATAGGACCACAATGGAAACAACCATAGAGTTATAAAGGACACATTCAGATTAGATAAGCGTTATAAAGGAACACATTCAGATTAGATTAGAGTTATAAAGGAACACATTCAGATTAGATTAGAGTTATAAAGGAACACATTCAGATTAGATTAGAGTTATGAAGGAACACATTCAGATTAGATTACAGTTGTAAAGGAACACATTCAGATTAGATTAGAGTTATGAAGGAACACATCCAGATTAGATTAGAGTTATAAAGGAACACATTCAGATTAGATTAGAGTTGTAAATGAACACATTCAGATTAGAGTTATAAACGAACACATCCAGATTAGATTAGCGTTATAAAGGAACACATTCAGATTAGATTAGCGTTATAAAGGAACACATTCAGATTAGATTAGCGTTATAAAGGAACACATTCAGATTAGATTAGAATTATGAAGGAACACATCCGGATTAGATTAGAGTTATAAAGGAACACATTCAAATCAGATTAGAGTTAAATAGCACTGTGAAGTGTTAACGGCGTCTAAAGCCTGTAATATCTCTCTAAGGTTATGTTACGTATAAGTCAAAAGGTGACATGTTTTCCCAGGCTCATTCAGTAATCAGTTAATCCTGTCTGCATTTACACTGTTGGATCGCTGCCTGCGTCAGTCCCTACTTGGACTCTTAAAGTGCCTTTCCGCTACGGTTTTGAGCGCATTTTTTAATAGTTCAAATAGCCGATCTACAAGCTCACATCGTGTAGATGTAGATCGGATATTTTCACTATTTTAAAATGTTTTTCAAAATAGTAAGAAATGCTGAAAATGTTTAGCCATAAGGGTTAAGGCAAGATATAGGGCCCTAAAGTCTATATCCCCCATTCATGGCTCTTAAAAGGTTTTAAATGGAACCATCTTAGATAGTTATTTATTAACATATTTTATCCAAAGTCGCTTGACATAAAGAAAAGGAAAGAACCAACTTTATTAAGAAAGAAAAAAAAGATAAGTGCTAGATTAAAATGACAAAAGTTTAAGCATGGGTTTGGGAGACATCTTCCAGGCAGGCCTTAACCTGGAACCCTCAGGGGAAAAGAAACCCAGGAAGACCCAGAAACAGCTGGAAAAGGTCTGTCGAGGCTCAGGGAAAAAGGAACATCTTGGAAGGAAGCAGAAAAAAAAGTTAAATACTGTAATCAGTCATGAATCACAGAGCTCAAGCTGTGCTGCTCACTTGGCACGTGTCTAACCAGAGATAACACCGGAATTAAATTAACCCATTAAGGCCTGAGGTTCTGATTCTGCAAAATGTCTTCTAAAATTCTAAATAAATAAAAAAAATGTTTTCTGAAAAACGTATGTTGTTATATCAGTGGTTCTCAAACTTTTTCATGTCAAGGACCACCAAAATGATATGTATTTGGCTGCGGACCCCCATCTGAAAATATCTTGTTCCAGGGACCCCCAGAAGTAAAGATTTGAGTTACAAATGTAAATCGGCAACCCTTTTTTGCTTAAAACTTAACAAAAGTATTCAATCAATCAATGACATCCCTCTCTTCGTCCTCTCAGGTGAATGACATCCCGGTCTTCCTCAGTGGGCGGGACAGAGAACACTGTCAACACATACGAGTCGTCTACACCACCACCACCAAACCCGCTGCCAAGAGAGACGATTGGCTGAGGAGGGGAAAGGGGGCACGGCTTCCTACGACAGCCCCGCCTCCTCAGAGAAACCACCAGCTCCCTGTCCCACCGACCCTGAAAGGTAAAGAAAAAAAACTGTGTGTGTGTGTGTGTGTGTGTGTGTGTGTGTGTGTGTGTGTGTGTGTGTGTGTGTGTGTGTGTGTGTGTGTGTGTGTGTGTAAACGCTTTGCTCAATAGAGCAAACAACAATTTCCCAGCTTTCGTTACACCAATCCAAAGGCTTTAGGGCGCTCCTTCGTAGAAACAGGTTTACAGGCGTAAAGAAGTGGGCTCTGTCCCCAAAGGTTTGTTAGGTTCTACCAACTGCTCTGCATTTAGAAGACCCCAGACATGATTGGTAGGCAGAGATCTCTTTGATTGTCCCGCAACATATGACTAGCTGGTAGGTAGCCAACCTTTGCTGGTTGGTCGGTAACCAGCCTCTGCTTGTTGGAAACCAGTCTGCTGTTTAAGGATCCCTGGCTAATAAGCCTTATGTGCCGTAATACATTATAATTGCCCTATATAACTATTTTTTTTAAATTTAAAACACCTTAAATATTTTAGAAATAGTTAATCTTTCACTCAATAGGGACAACTCCTGTCGCAAGTTAATGTCATTTGTCCATGTGTGGTCCAGCGCTATGGAATGTATGGGATGGATGTGCAAATAAAAAGTATTTAAAATATTGCTTTGATGCTCATATTAACCTTAGGAAGTATTAAGTCGTTTTTTATTTAGCACATGCATTTCATGCATTCCATAGGGCTGTACCACGCATGGACAATGACATCATCAACTTGCGACAGGAGCAGCCCCTATTGTGTGGAAGACGTACTATTTCTAAAATAAATAAAATATTTAAGGTGTTTTTCATTTCTAATTTTAGTTGCATAGGGCAATTATAATGTATTGGCATATATATGTATATATATATATATCCTTTTAGCCACTCTCTGCTGTTCAGCAGGCAACCTTTACTGTTCAGTGCCAACTGAACTTGAGCTGAGTTGAAAATCAGACAGGATTAGGAGCTTATCGTGTGTGTGTGTGTGTGTGTGTGTGTGTGTGTGTGTGTGTGTGTGTGTGTGTGTGTGTGTGTGTGTGTGTGTGTGTGTGTGTGTGTGTGTGTGTGTGTGTGTGTGTGTGTGTGTGAGAGAGAGCCTACATGGATAGAAGCTGCTTAAAGGGCAAGACCACCAGAAGTATGGGTTGTGTAGTTACAGTACCTTGCCATTGATTAGAAATTGATCATTCAAAATATGCCCCTCATTAGCTTACATTGTACGGTAAAGCAGCTTTCAAAGTCACACTTTTAGCACGTAAACAAAAACAATGCTGATTCAGACAAAATAGAACATCACTAAACCCAGTACTTGGGGGGGGGGGGGGGCAGGAGTGTGTGTGTGTGCAGACAATAAACGCCTCAACAGACCATTAACAACAGACATTCCACACTGCAGTGAGGTGCATGTGTGTTTCTTTCTCTTTCTTTCTTTCTTGTCGTCTACAGTATTCAGTTGTTAGTAACTAAACAAGAGCTATCGCCTTCTACGTCTCGACATCAGACCTGCAGACCCCCATTTGAAAATATCTTGCGCCGGGGATGGACCCCCCAGGGACCCCCCCAGTCCCGCAAGCCTAGGGACCCCCATAGCAGAAGATGTGTTGTTAGATTAGATTTAGTACACACACAAAAAAGAAACCTCCTGCCTTGAGAAATGGTTGGACACTTTTTCATGTGCTCCCACATTTTAACCTCAGCTATTTGTCTTCCTGTTGTGGATGTGTATGTTCTGTACAAGCCCCCAGAACCCAGTGGTTTCATTGAAGCCAAATGGACATGCTGGCCATTTGAGGTATTGCAGGTGTGGCCAATGTATATGTACGAGCCCATGGTGCTCCAGTGTCGTCACTGAGGACCCAAATAGGCCGCGCCCATCACATTTTCCAATACGTTTCCAACCCGGAAGAAGGGTTCAATTGGGCCCATGCGCTGGGTGAGCAACTCAATGCAAGTGGATGGGAGGCGATATCCGGTGCCCTCTCTATTATTTTTAACTCTATGGTTCTGTATTTGATGCTTTTTTGTGTTTTTACTTTGATGTCTTTTGTGTACAATTTTATTGCTGTGCAGCACTTTGGACGGCTTGTTTGTAAATGTGCTTTATAAATAGAATTGACTCGATGCTCTCTCTCTCTCTCTCTCTCTCTCTCTCTCTCTCTCTCTCTCTCTCTCTCTCTCTCTCTCTCTCTCTCTCTAGGGGTGTCCTCTCTGCTTTCTGACAACAGGTGGAGGATAACACCTGAACCCCTGCAGAGGTGAGTGTTTCACTCTATCTATCTGTCTGTCTGTCTGTCTGTCTGTCTGTCTGTCTGTCTGTCTGTCTGTCTGTCTGTCTGTCTGTCGCACACACACGCACGCACGCACGCACGCACGCACACACGCACACACGCACACACACACACACACACAATACTTACACCAACATTGCTGGTTTGAAATTTGACCTGCCATTATTTAGTTTTCACCTAGATTTCAGTTTGTCCTAGGGTAAATTATTAAAGTACCCCTATCATAATAAATAAAAGCAAAGTAATTCAATTTGTTTTAAAGTATAGTTCCCCCTGATGCAAGACGTGCAATCAGTGGTGTAAAGTAACTAAGTACATTTACTCAAGTACTGTATTTTTACTTTACTGGAGTATTTCCAATTCTCAGTACTTTTACTTATATATATAAAATATTGTACTTTGTACTCCACTACAATTATTTGAAAACTTTAGTTACTAGTTACTTTGTAGATTTTGATTATTATTAGGAGTCTGGGGAACAAAATCATGTTCCAGTGCAACAATTTGCCGATTTCTCAGATACTGGCCAAAAAAAATACAAACACATGATTTCCCAAGAAGCTACAGTTGATTTGACATACAGTATGTATGACACCATGTTTATGTGGTGCGATTAACTGTGGAAGGAGTAGTGTGGCAAAAAATGTCAGCCGTGCAAAGAAAATATGACTGGTCTCCTGAAGGCACTAATAATATGTCTGTCTGGGATGTTTCTGTTTGACTGTTATTCACTGCTCTATTGTGCCCTGCACCACCATCCATCCATCCATCCATCCATCCATCCATCCATCCATCCATCCATCCATCCATCCATCCATTCATGCATTCATTCATTCATTACACCAGGGGTCTTCAACGTTTTTCAGGCCAAGGACCCCTTAGCTGAGACAAAGATGAAGCAGGGACCTCCACTACATGCATAAAATTGTGTTGCAGATTAAACCCTTTCAAAGATTTCATAGTTTAGCCTCATAGACTTGGATTCATGTTAATGTGTATTTTCAGACATTTAACCACGTGAACCCTCAATACCGCTGTACATGGTTCACTCTTTTTTTCATCCTCCACACCAAATCTCTTTGTTGAAAATAGCCAAAATGGCTATGTTCCCCTCAGAATAGGGATGCTGGGGTTCAAGTGGTTAATGTAAAAAAAAAAAAGTTCCTATCACACAAACATTTGACGGCCCCCGCTGTAGTAACTCAGGAACCCCTATAGGGGTCCCGGACCCCCTGTTGAAGACCCATGCATCAGCGCACACAGCTGATGTCTTGTATGATTTAACATGGACGTAAAAAGAAAAAGAAATCGAGCGATGAAGACATTTCAAGATATGTCGTCTTGGACATGAGATTTTATCCTCTTTTCTTCTCTCCGACTCGTTTTTTATTAATCATTATTTAGAATGCTTTATTGGCATCGTTAGACTTAATGTCTGCCAAGACAGGAACACAACAGCTCCAAACCTGAGAGAAGTCTGTCTGTCTGTCTGTCTGTCTGTCTGTCTGTCTGTCTGTCTGTCTGTCTGTCTGTCTGTCTG
>NC_137625.1:35621733-35719233 GCF_963280865.1 Gymnoscopelus braueri | reverse complement strand
CATTTGAAATTTTGATTTCAATTGTGGTCCTCGATCTAAAACCTTTCTGGTAAATCTTTTACCAGAAACATCATGAGTGGACAAAATGTAACCAAAATGGACCATTTGTATAGAGTTAAATGAACACTTAACACTTAGACGCGCGAACGCGGGAAGCGAACGCAGCTCGAAAATAACATAGCAAGAAGAAATCAAAAACTGTCCTCAAACTAAGGCGTTTTCAACTTGCCATCCGGCCTGAAATATGCACAAATGACATGGAATTCTTAGATATCCCAATAGATGAAGTCGTCTAGATGCTTTTAGATGTGTTAATTTTGACTGTAGCTGCTATATTTCTCTCAGAGGAGTGTAATTAGTCACCCAGGGGCAGGCGGATTTCAGCCACACTGTAGTGCACTCTGCGATCTGTCCACGTGGGGGCGCGGCTGCACACAGGCAGTGCACACAATACTGCACACAGACAGACGGACACACACACACACACACACACACACACACACACACACACACACACACACACAACCCGAGCACGGTTTCATAGTAAGCTCCACTTGCGCCTTCGGCGCGCCTCCTTCCGCTGCGTTCGCAACCACTGATATAGCAACAAAAGTTTTTCAGAAAACCAGGATTTAGAGGACATTGTAGAATCGGCCTCAGGTCTTAATGGGTAGTGAAATACCCCTTTATAAATTAAACTTATCGCCTCAGCTCTCATACTCTTATTATCTGTTATACACACCTACATGTCCATGTTGTGATAAGTTATTAATATCTTTTGTACTCAACTACTGTACCTACATGTTTCATGTTGTGATAAGTTATTAATATATTTTATACTCACCTATATGTTCCATGTTGTGATAAGTTGCTGTTATTAACGTATTGGTGACCGTAACAAGGTCAGCAATACTTTCAGTTATTGCTCTTTCTGTCAAAAGAAAAAAGGTTCAGATGAAACTCTTAGCAAACACTGCCCTCTAGTGCCATATTGTGGAACAGTTTTTGTTTCCATTACATTGAATGATTGCTGCATGATTTACAAGTGCTGCATGTATGT
This sequence comes from Gymnoscopelus braueri, assembly GCF_963280865.1. Lineage (NCBI taxonomy): Eukaryota > Metazoa > Chordata > Actinopteri > Myctophiformes > Myctophidae > Gymnoscopelus > Gymnoscopelus braueri. The sequence continues at coordinate 35,718,173 of NC_137625.1, read as the reverse complement.
TTTATGATTGTTTTTAATCATAAACATATTAGAGACATCAGTGGTTAAGTGTAAATTGATGTTTAAATCAATGAATACATTATATATGTTTTACCTGTAAAGCACGTTGTGACTATCCATTTTTTATAGTGTCTTTATTCAAGGAGATGTACAGTTATACAAAATTACAACGTTTCTGTCAGTGACACTCCTTGTTTTTTAGTGTTTTTTTCCACGTCACATCACAAACAATCAAACAAACAAACAAACAAACAAACACAGGACAAACACACACCCTCACATTTGGTTAGGCAGAGTGACCAAGACTGACCAGTTTACCACTAGTGGACCATCAGACCCTTAGAGTCAGTCCAACACACACATAAGAAGGCAAAGAAAACATCTATTTTATTCTAATATTTTTGTATATTAGACTATCCTGTCTGTGAACAGTGTCCTATGATTAAAACGTACTTACATTTGAATGTTCTTTTCCTTTTTGTTTGTCTCTTATTTCTCCCCCCTCTCTCCATTTCTCTCTCACCATTTCTCTCGCTCTCTCCATTTCTCTCTCTCTCTTACTCTCTCTCTCCATTTCTCGCTCTCCATTTCTCTCTCTCTATCCCTCTCTCTCTCTCTCTCTCCATCTCTCTCTGTCTCTCTGTCTCTCTCTCTTCTGATTCTTTATTCTTCTGCTCCTACCTGATTGGATCAGAGGCCAGCGAGTAGAAGTAGAAGAAGAAGATGACGATGATGATGATGATGATGATGAAGGAGAAATGGAGCGTATGGCCACCATGCAGAGGATGCTGCGTTCGGCCTCCTGTCCCAACCCGGAGACCCTGGGTCTGCAGGGTGTCCTCCCCCAGCCCCTCTCCCCCTCCTCCCCTCTGTCCCCCCCCGACTGGAGCAGCATGGTGCCCACCTTGGGGCAGGTCCGTGTTGCCATGTCTGCTTATTATAAGCGACTTTAGGCTTGTTTTTCTGTAAAGTCGCTTGTACATATCGGTAGTTGCGGGTTGTGTTTTTTTGGGCTTGTTTCTAAAGTGTAGTTGCTTATTTGGGCTTGTTTCCAAATGTTGTTTAAACCAGTGGTTCCCAAACATTTCCATGTCACCATGGACCTCCCAAATGTATATGTATTTGTCCCTCCCTAACACCCATCTTAAAATATTTTGTGCCAGAGAGCCCCGTACCAGATTAGAATATTTCAAGATGTATTTAGAAAATAGCAGATCTACAAGCTCACAACGCGTTGCGATGCGATGCGTTGTGAACCTATAGCCTATAACCTATATCGGCTATTTTCAAGTTGCGGATATAGGTTTAAAGTGCTCGTGAAGGGAAGGGACGCGCTCGCGCGCCGCCCCGGCTGAAAAATAAAAACGACGGCAATCGGGAGGCCGCTCCGGCGACCGGTGGCCGTTTTCATTTTCCTCGGGCCGCGGCTGGGCTCCCGGCCTCAAAGGGGCCTGGCCGCGGCCGGGCTCCCGCACCGGAAAAACGGAACTGTAACACATACAATGTCCAGCTGGGTCACAATAGCGTGTCAGGTGCACGCACGACATGCACACAGGTTTTTATGGAAATGTTCTTCACATTTTCATTTTATTTAACAAAGAAATCATAGATCGGTTATTTTTTGCCAAAGATATTTTGGTGTAGAGGGAAACGAGGAGTGGACCGAGTATAGAGCTCTGGGGGACTGTGACTATTGTGACTGTTTTTGACTACCGCTTATAGAACTGAAGTCAAAGTTAAAAACCTTAATCACTATTTAAATGGCTCACATTCAGAGATATAGGGCCCTATCTTGCCTTACCCATTAGCCCTATAAACGTTTTTGGAAAACTTTTTTAAATAGTTCAAATCGATCTACAACGTGTCGATGTAGATCGGCTAGTTGAACTATTTTTTTAAATGTTTTACAAAATAGGAAATATGGCTAGTAAGTTTAGGCATAAGGGGTAAGGCGGCGTGCAAGAGAGGGCCCTTGCTATGCTCTCTACTAATCTATCTTTTTCTGCTTCACTGAACAATGCCATCTAGCGAAATTGTATTTATTTTATTTTTTTATTTAACCTTTATTAAACCAGTAAAATCACATTGAGACCATAGTCTCTTTTACGAGTGTGCACTGGCCAAGAGAAGAGGCAAATAAATGTTACACAGCTCTGCCAGTAACAACAAATACAGGACATGACAAAGACAAACAAACAATCCATAACATCCGTAATACCAAAATCCTACAACCAGGGAGGCTCAGAGAGAGTCTAAATAGCTAACAGACTAATAAAAAGACTAATAAGAACAATATATCATGAAACTACTAAGCTAATATAAAACTAAGATCACAGCGTTTGCTACTCGTCAAAGCAGGAGCAATGGCTGGAGAGTGTGCCTATGGCCATCCTCTTAAAAGTCACTAGGGGGATCAAAGAAGCCAGTTTTAATCTGGTCTGTAGATCATTCCACGACCAGGGCCCAAAAAACGCAAGGCTTTTTTTCCCTGCCTCAGATTTGGTATTGGGTACGACGTAGCGCATCCAAGCGTTTGATCTGAGGTTAAGCAAATTTTGGACTAGTTAAAATTTTGAACAAATACTTATATTTAGGGAAATGACCAAGAATGGCTTTGTATATAAAAGTGTACCAATGTAGCAACCTGCGAGATGCTAAGGAGGACCACCCTACTAAGGAGTACAGAATACAATGGTGTGTCCTGTAGGTGGAGCTGGTAATGAACCTCAATGCAGCATGAAAAAGCATGCTGTGCAGGGAAAATAATCAATCTACAAGCTCTTCTGTGATACATTGAGAGCTTGTAGATAGGCTATTAGGCTATTTTCGGTTATTATTTTAGGAATAGATAATTTGAAGTGATCAAACTAGCAATATGTTCAGAAGCATCTTCCATAAAACACTAATGGTCTCGGATATTTAATATAAAAGCAAAGGTTAAAGCCTCAGTCTGTAGAACGGCAGGAACAATATTACTAGAACATCACAATTTTACATATTGTGTTAATAATTTAGGAGACTGTTTCACAAAACAATAGGCCATAAAAATTTGAGATTTGTCGTGAGATTTTTCATTTAGCTTTTAATCCATGTTTCTCTCCTTTATGTAATGTCTTTTAATCCATGTTTCTGTCCTTTATGTAATGTCTTTTAATTCATGTTTCTGTCCTTTATGTAATGTCTTTTAATCCATGTTTCTGTCCTTTATGTAGTGTCTTTTAATCCATGTTTCTGTCCTTTACGTAATGTCCTCAGCTCTCTAGGAGGAGAGGCTCTGCTCTGGCTGGTCTGTTGACGAGACAGAAGGTCAGTGGAGGAAAAGAGACAAAAGGACAGAGGGACGGACAGAGAGATGGACAGAGGGACGGAGAGGAGGTGGAGTTTAAGAGGGAGGCGGAGCTTCATCTCTACTCCGTCTCCAAGATCTCTCACATCTACCTGCACCTTCAGAGCTCCTGGAACAGCTACATTATAGTGAGTAGCCATAGACTGTAAAACATATGGACGAAGGGAGCCCCATTCGTTTCTACAGACCCTGTTTAAAATCTCTCTCTCTCTCTCTCTCTCTCTCTCTCTCTCTCTCTCTCTCTCTCTCTCTCTCTCTCTCTCTCTCTCTCTCTCTAGCGAGCCACTCTGATGTTAGACCCCCTCTACAGGAGAACATGCAACATTGCATCCAGCTCTTCTCCACACAAACAACCCCCTAGCATCAGGTAACAACCTCCTAGCATCAGGTAACAACCTCCTAGAATCAAGTAACAACCTCCTATAGCATCAGGTAACAACGCCCTAGCATTAGGTAACAACCTCCTAGCATCAGGTAACGACCTCCTAGAATCAGGTAACGACCTCCTAGAATCAGGTAACGACCTCCTAGAATCAGGCAACGACCTCCTAGCATCAGGTACTGATCTACAGAAATTACACTGCAGCATTTAAACACTTGAAGGAGCACGGTAGCAACTCACCCATTTTCAAACTCATCTTCATATGATTGGTCCTCACTGATGTTCATTATAAGATGACACCATTTCTGTCTACTCTCAGAGGAGAAACCTGCCTACCAGTGACATCATCGTTAGGCAGGTTTAGTCATTATTTATTAACCCATTCAATCCGGGAACGCATCTGTGTCATTTTAGACTAAAATAGTGTCGCGCTATGAGCTTGTAGATCTGCTATTTTGAAAAGAAATCTTGCCAAAATAATTAGAAATGTTTATTTTTTTTTGGCATATCTTTGGATATATATATTTTTTTAAAGCAAACATTTGTAACTTTTTGCTTCTGAGGGGGGAGTCCCTTGAACAAAACATTTTGAGATGGGGGTCCGCGACCATATACATATCTAAAATTGTTTTCTAAATACTAAATCCTAACAGTATGTTGCCATATCAGTGGTGCTCCAACTTGTCCATGTCAAGGACCCCCAAAATTATATGTATTTGGCCGTTGTCCCCCATCTCAAAATATGTTGTCCCAGGGATCCCCAGAAGCACAGATCGGAGTTACATATGTTCGCTTTAAATATATATATATATCAAAGATTTGCACAAATTTTACACGATTTAAAAAATAAAGTGCTCCTGAAGTGCCCCTTTTAAAGCCTAGTTGACCGGAGTCCCACAAGGCTCTATACTTGGTCCCACATCTCTTTTCCCACTACACCAAATCACAGTCGCATTGTGACACGTTGCAATGTGTTTGAACCCAGAATCAAGGAAATTAGAAAAGAAGGTAGGGTCGGCCTAGGGGGCGGGCAGACGTCATTGCATGCATAGCAGCCGCCATTGATGCGCATGGGAGCCAAACTGGAACCGGATGTTTGGTGAAATACATTGAAGTCTATGGCAGCCAGCTGTACCAGCTTGTGAACAAACACTATTTCTGAACGATTGTGTCCTTTGTCAGATAATCGGTTCAGGAATATAAAAGAAGACATATCACAGGTTTTTATCCAATCAATTCGGATTTTTTTAGCACACTGTATAATTTTATTGAGGCATCTAAACAGCGGCATGTATCATCTCTGGCAGTGTTGCCAGATTGTGTGAGAGAAATAAGCAACCAGGTCTAGGAAAACAAGCCCAAAAGAAGCTTCGGGCTAGGGGTCTTCAACGTTTTCCCAAACTGATGGGGAGATGGAGCAGGGACCCCCTACCTCGGAGGATGGGGGTGGGGGGGTGGGGGGGGCAACATATATCGTATAATTATGTATACAATTGTGTTTGTGTTTCATAGACATACATGTTATTGTGCATCAATACTAAGCTATTAAAAATAATAGACAGATTAATATATTCATGCTTTTATTTTAAACATACATGTACAAGGTACAGCGAGTAGAGTGGCCGTACTGCCATTTATAAACATACCTTATTAACTGAGAACAATCTGTCAATTGCACAATAATCATGTGGGCCTATACAAGCTATTCAAAATGGATAGAATCATGATTTAGTTAATACATAAATGTGGAAAATGTTTTAAAAATATATGAAGACAAATGGACATTTTTGAAAAAATAAAAAATATATAAAAACTATTTTTATTTATATATATATTTTTTAATTGTCTAATCAAGCAACAATTTCGCGGACCCCTGCAGTACCTCGCGGACCCCCTAGGGGTCTACAAGCTCTACAAGCTCACAACGCGTCGTGATGCAACGCGTTGTGAGCTTATAGATCTGCTATTCTTTTTAATCTTGAAGTAAAATGTGAAATATTTGAGGATTTTTGAAACACTAACAACACAAATCTGGTACGGGGCTCCCTGGCACAAAACATTTTCAGATGGGGGTTAAGGACAAATAGGCCTACATATTAATTTGAGGGTCCATGACACAGGGGCGTAGCGCCATGGGTGGGCCTGGGTGGGCCGTGGCCCACCCACATAGAGAGCTGGCCCACCCAATCGATTTGCAATCGATGCATGCACGCATGCACGCGCGCGTGCATGCGCTCCTGCTCTAGCCTGGTAAACCCTCCCTCCGGAAATCTCATTTCTATTTGATTCCTGGAGTGAGTCTGGCCTGATCCGCCTTTCTGCAATATTGGCTGTGTATGCCAAACGGCCGAGCCTATCAGCGTCGTCGCTCATTGTTCTGTGATTGACAGCTTACGTTGGCCAATCAGGTGGCGAGTTCGAGTGAGCCCAAAACACGAACGGCAGCCATCTTTTTCTTGTGCGGCCAATTCTCCGCTATTTTTTTACTTCAAAAAGCTCTCTAACTTCTATTTTGAGGCACGGAATTTACTTATAAGATATCGTTTGGATAGAATTTAGTTGTTTAACTTCATATATGTGGTCAATTAATCATGACAAAGCCTATTTAAAAATAAAAATTTAGAGAACCGGTAGGGGCGGGCAGTGACACCATTGTATCCGAAAAAGGCAACCCATTTTGGGTATGGCTGTCTCAAAAGTCCCCTTGCGTCACATTAAGACTGGTGAACTGCTGATTGGCTGAAGGGGAAAAATTATCATTGGCTGAAGGGGTTGTCAGTCAACGGTATTACTCCCGCCCAACTCCAGCACAGCCAATATTACAGAAAGGCGGATCAGGCCAGACTCACTCCAGGAATCAAATAGAAAATAGATTTCCGGAGGGAGGGTTTACCAGGCTACTCCTGCTCAGGCCCAGCCTATACTAGCGTTCTGGCTGCGCCACTGCCATGACATAAACATAATTGAGAACCACAGGTTAAAATAATTTTAAAATTGTGAAGCAAGTCCAAATAATCAACTACCCTTTAGAAAAAAGCCCCAAAAAACGCAACCCGCAACTACCAATATTTACAAGCAACTTCAGAGAAAAATTAGCCCAAAGTCGCTTATAATAAGTGGACATGGCAACACTGGTTTCTGTCTCTGCAGTATCGCGTACTTTGTGCTCTTTAGATCGCTCAATAAACTTATACAGTGTACACATCGAAAAGCAACACAGCAGAAAACAATGTGTGATATGTCTTCTTTTATTTTCCAGAAGCAATTACTTTACAAAGGTCTCAGTAATTCAGAAATATATTTTGTTCATGAGCTGATCCACCGGGCTCTCATTAACTCCAATGCATTCCACTGAACTCAAGGCTGCAGTCTGGCTCCCATGGTGCGACGAATCTGCCGGCTGGAATTGCATGATAGCGAAAATGACATAGATGACCCTACCTTCTTTCCATATACCTTGCCCAGAATAGGGAAGCTAGGGTTCAAAATAATCAGGATCTTTTTTTTTTCACATATAACCTCTACTCATTGTGTGTGTGTGTGTGTGTGTGTGTGTGTGTGTGTGTGTGTGTGTGTGTGTGTGTGTGTGTGTGTGTGTGTGTGTGTGTGTGTGTGTGTGTGTGCACAGCTGGGAGAGGACCTGTCATCTGTTCAGTCAGCTGAGAGGAGAGTTGCTTCAGGAGAATAACAGGGTGGAGTGTGTGTTTTTGCTACTGCAGGAGCTACACACTGCTGCTACACAATACGTTACCCTGAGAACCTTGTTCTGGAGGGTGAGAACACACACACACACACACACACACACACACACACACACACACACACACACACACACACACACACACACACCCCCACACCCCCCCCCCCACACACACACACACACACACACACACACACACACACACACACACACACACACACACACACACACACACACACACACACACACACACACACACACACACACACACACACCAGGCCCGCTGGGTTTTTCCTTTTCCAGTCAGCACTTGGCACCTGCCCAAAACTACTAGTAACTGGTGTACTGACCATGGTATTACTGTGCTTGACTGACCAGCCAACTGGCCTGACCTTAAACCCCACAGAGAATCTTAAGTTGTATTGTCAAGAGGAAGATGAGAGACTGTACACTCAACAATACAGATGAGCTTAAAGCTGCCATCAAAGCAAACCTCCATAACACCTCAGCAGTGCCACAGGCTGATCACCTCCATGCCACGCCCCATTAATGAAGTCATTTGTTCAAAAGTCGCCCAGAGTGTCAATGCTGTTGGTTTTATACGTGTAATGCTTACTTGAGTCTATGTGAAAAACAATAAAAATGGAATAAAAATAAATACAAATAAAATCGCCCAGAGTGCACAGATTAACATACTTTTCAGAAGGTCGACATTTCTCTATTATAATTTTTTTTATTTTTATATGGATTTTAGATTTTCAGGGGTTATATGCCATAATCATCAAGATCATGGCATCGCTCTCTCTTTCAAATCAATTCAATATAATTCTCTCCCTCAATTTAAATTCTAATTTAATTCACTTCTCTGTTGTTGTTTTTTCCCAGTCCAGTGACCTGTGTGTGTTCCTGGTCCAGACATTAGAGGGCGCTCTTGACAGCTGTGCTGACGACAGTCCTAAAGGTGTTCGCACTGAAGATCAGCTACTGTAAGTGTGTGTGTGTGTGTGTGTGTGTGTGTGTGTGTGTGTGTGTGTGTGTGTGTGTGTGTGTGTGTGTGTGTGTGTGTGTGTGTGTGTGTGTGTGTGTGTGTGTGTGCGCGCGTGAGTCTACATCGACACGTGAGCTTGTAGATCAGCTATTTGAACTATTTTAAAATGTTTTTCAAAATAGTAAAAAAATGCCAACAGTTTTTTAGGCATAAGGTGTAAGACAAGATAGGACCCATAGACTTTGTACTGTGGTCAGTAGTAACATCATTGCTATTATATGTAATAATAATAATAATAATAATAATAATAATAATAATAATAATAATACAGTAGTAACATCATTGTTATTATATTTAACCTACAGATTAGGCATGTAACGATTCACTCAACTCACGATACGATTCGAATCACGATTCGAGGTTCACGATACGATTTTTCACGATTTTTAAGCACATTTATTTTCGAGACAAATTACTGGAAAACCTTGATTATTTCTCTTACAAAAATCATGTATTTTTTAACAACTGTATTTTCTCTTATCCTCTTTTCAATATATGAAATTAAGCCTTTTTTATTATTCATGAGGTACATGCATTAACTGTAAGGTACACATTAAGACATATACTTTTTTATCTGTAAAATAATAACTTTAAATATATAAGTATTATGAAATAAATGAATTTTAAAACATATATCCCAGATGAAATAAATTATAAAGAAAACCTTCAAATAAACAAATTAAGGCTTAGCCTTTGTTCCAAGCTTGGGATTTACAAGTAATTTATTTATGATATATTCTCAGCATTCTGTACACATTTATGTAATAAGGGAAACTGTTTTAAACTGCTCCAAATGAGATTAGATAAAAAATGTATTGATTAATATCAATGTAATTCGCTATATATCTGACAGACAGTGTTGAAAGGAGTTTGACGTTGTCACCAGTCTGATACAATTGTTAAATTATTATTATTCATATAGATTATTATTCATTGTACTCTGCAGCGGCAGCCGCACCGAGGCGCTCCAGAATTAGCCGTTTTCATTAGAAGCCTATCAGTTGTATGTTTCCTACAGAGTTTAAATCAGACAGGCTAACAACAGCTAACAACATTGTCAGATGGGGGAGGGGGTAAACGGTATAGTTTGGGCTATTCATCAATCAAATAAACATGTTTACATGCGACGCACATTTCCCTCTTTATGCAGTGCGATCGCCTAGTTGTTTAGATTTCATAGCCTGAGAGGACGTGAACCCCACTCTGCCGTTCATAGCCTGCCGTTGAGTGAGTGAAGAAGAGACCGACGGAGGCTGCTATGGTGGCCCTGAGGGGACAAAATAGTAGGCGGATAACAAGGAATGGAGTCTGACTCGATTGCGCCCTCTGCTGGTTGCATCGCGATGTCATATTTTATTGCATAGATTTAAATCGTCACCACTTTGAATCGATTTAAATCGATATACGATAAATCGTTACATGCCTACTACAGATTGTGTACTGTTTGTGTACTACAGTTTGTGCACTGTGTGTATTACAGATTGTGTACTGTGGTCGTTCAGACTCTGGCTCTCATGTTCAGAGAGACTGAGGTGGAACCAACTAGACACGCCATGCTGACTGGCAAGAAGTGAGTCTGTCTGTCTGTCTGTCTGTCTGTCTGTCTGTCTGTCTGTCTGTCTGTCTGTCTGTCTGTCTGTCTGTCTGTCTGTCTGTCTGTCTGTGTTTAGACTAATGTTCATAGTCCAAAAGAGTATCCCTTCTTGTTCTTCATAAAGTCTCTGTGCATAACTAGTTCCCGCTTTGCCGGCAGCAGATTTGAACCAAATATGCAAGAAGTTAGCCCAACTCACACTTCGCCACTAGGGGGAAAATGGTACACAAATGGTGTCCTAAGTGGATGACGTCTGATGGCCAGTGGTGGAAAAAGTACTCAAATTTTGTACTTAAGTAAAAGTACCAATACTGCAATGTAATAATACTCTGTAGTAGTCTATTATAAAGTAGATTTTCTCCTGATTTTTCTCTCTGAAAAACTATAATTGTTTACAGAGGTGGTCTGACCAGCAGACTGCTGCTAGCGTTGGTCTGTGATCCTCACTGCTGCCACAACTCTGCTCTGACCTCTGAGGTGAGACACCTGTCTGTCTGTCTGTCTGTCTGTCTGTCTGTCTGTCTGTCTGTCTGTCTGTCTGTCTGTCTGTCTGTCTGTCTGTCTGTCTGTCTGTCTGTCTGTCTGTCTGTCTGTCTGTCTGTCTGTCTGTCTGTCTGTCTGTCTGTCTGTCTGTCTGTCTGTCTGTCTGTCTGGTGAGACATCATCTTTATCCAAATAGCACATTTAAAAACAACAGTCATTGACCCAAAGGTTTTTCCAATCAAGCATGACCAGCAACAACATTACAGCCATATAAATGCACATTAAAAACAAGCATAACACAATAAGAAGCTCAAGAAAATCAAGAAGAATATGAGACTTAAAATAATTACAGTCCATAAAAACGGTGAATACATGGAGTTGACTAGACAGAAGGGACATACAGTGCTTCTTGGGGCATCCTCAAACAGAGCTAAAAGTATAAGAGACAAGAGGTGGGTCTTTAGACTTGATTTAATCCGTTTAGACCTGAGGCCGATTCTAAAAACGCCATCTAAATTTCTGAAAAACTTAAATTTTTATTCAAATGAATTTACAAAATGTATGTTGGTATACTGTATACAGAAACAACTACACCAAAAGGGGTTCCTGGATTGAAAGGTATAGTTACGTATAGGTGTTCCCAGGTCTAAATGGGTTAAAAAGTGATTATTAACCACTTAAACCGTATAAACTTCACTGACCGGGGTCCCCCATGACTCTATACTAGGCCCTCTCCTTTATGCACCTCTACACCAAATGTCTTTGTGTCAATCTAACTCCTCTCTCTCTCTCTCTCTCTCTCTCTCTCTCTCTCTATCTCTCTCTCTCTCTCTCTCTCTCTCTCTCTCTCTCTCTCTCTCTCTCTCTCTCTCTCTCTCTCTCTCTCAGTACCAGGATGCTGCTTGCTCTCTGTTATTTGAGTTGGTGCTTTTAGGCCAGGAGGTGAGATACTGACCACACACACACACACACACACACAGACACACACACACACACACACACACACACACACACACACACACACACCCCCCCCCCCCACACACACACACACACACACACACACACACACACACACACACACACACACACACACACACACACACACACGCTCGCGCGCACACACACACACACACACACACACACACACACACACACACACACACACACACACACACACACACACACACACGTGCGCACACACACACACACACCCTGAAAAGTACTTCTTATGGAGTTTGCAGAAAAACACCCATAAACCTATGATGTGACAATACAACTGTTGGTGACTGGTGTGTGTGTGTGTGTGTGTGTGTGTGTGTGTGTGTGTGTGTGTGTGTGTGTGTGTGTGTGTGTGTGTGTGTGTGTGTGTGCGCGCTGCGCGCAGCGCATCAGGCCAGTAGATGTTCCTCGGTGGAGAACTTCCTGACTGTGGGTTGGATCCTCAGAGTTCTACAACCTCATCCACACCTGGTAACACCTGTCTGTCTGTCTGTCTGTCTGTCTGTCTGTCTGTCTGTCTGTCTGTCTGTCTGTCTGTCTGTCTGTCTGTCTGTCTGTCTGTCTGTCTGTCTGTCTGTCTGTCTGTCTGTCTGTCTGTCTGTCTGTCTGTCCTCATCCCATGTGACCTTTCACCCAGAGACACATATTCCTCTCTGTATTTATTTTATAATATATTTATATTAATGAATAATATTATAACAGCAGTTTTGACCCACATCTTGAACACTGGTTCTCAAAGCTGGTTCCAGGGGATCCCCAGCAACATGAGGAACAGTTTAAGTTAAACATGTAAAGGAGCGCTTCACCCATTTTCAACCTATCTTCGTATAACTGGTCCTCACTAATGCTCATTATAAGACCATTTCTGTCTACTCACTCTGTGTCAACATTTATTTCTCTCTTCTTTTAATGCAAGAACATTGGCTTCTATTTCAGCATGCTACATTTCCAGGAAGAGAAAGGCTGTAGTAGTTTCTATTAGCTTGGAATCCCCCATCGAAGATGTCACTGGTAGGCAGGTTTCTGAACCGTCCAGAAACTGTCCCACCAATGAGACACGGAGTGAGTAGACAGAAATGGTGGCCATCTTATTATGAGCGTTAGTGAGGACCAATTCTATGAAGATAAGGTTGAAAATGGACGGAATGCTCCTTTAAGCCCTGTTTTATTTTTTTGGGGGGGGGGAGTTTCGACAAATATTGCCAAATGCGGGTAGTTGACATGAAAATGTTTGAGAACCACAGACCTAAAATACCTCTTTCCCTACATCTCTCTCTCTCTTTCCCTCTCTCTCTCTCTCTCTGTCTATCTCTCTGTCTCTCTATCTCTCTCTCCACCTCCACAGTGTAGTTTCTTGGGCCACCAGGCCCAGCAGGTGGTCAGGGTGTGGTCAGACAGTGACCAGGGGGTCTTGAGCCCGCTCCAGGCCGTGCTGCTGTTCCAGCGCTGTTGGGTCCTGGTGGCCTGTCTTCAGCACAGCCGGCCGCTGGCACAGTACCTGCAGGACCACTTCAGAGAGGAGTTCAGGTTCGCTCCGGATCTTTCTCTCTTTGTGTCGCTTGGTTCTGGGTAGAGATGGGATTGCTCTAGGACAGGGGTCTTCAACAGGGGGTCCGGGACCCCTAGGGGGTCCTCAGAGTTACTACAGGGGGTCCGCCAGAAATCTTTGTGTGATATGATTATTTTTTTTTCATTAACCATTTGAACCCTAGCATCCATTTTCCGAGGAGAACTTTAGCCAAAAAATAGCAGATCTACAAGCTCACAACGCCTCGCGCTGCGAGGCGTTGTGAGCTTGTAGATCGGCTATTTTTGGCAAAGAGTTATAGGTGTAGAGGGGGAAAAGAGCGGAAAAAAATTATCTGAAACACAATTTTATACAATATAGAGGGGGTCCCTGCTTCATCTCAGCTAGGGGGTCCTTGGCCTGAAAACGTTGAAGACCCCTGCTCTAGGAGCAGGGGGTCACGGGGGGGCGTCCGTGGCCAAATATCATATTGGAACGAAAAAGTTTGAGAACTAATGATTTAGAAGGCATTTGTAGAATCGGTTGGCAGCAACAACAAAAAAGCTTTGGGGAGCCCTGCTTTATAGCAATGATTACTTTCAGAATATAAAGCTTCAACTTTTTAACAAGTCTTTCTGTTTAATCAAAAGATATTATTTATAGCAGTGGTTCTCTATGTGTGGTTCAGGGACCTTCAGAACACATACTGTACCTGTTGATCTGCTATTTAAAAAAAAAAAGCCATGAAATAAATCTGGAATATGTTACGTTTTAACAACACAGATCTTGTCATATATTTTTGATATGAAAAAGGTTGAGAACCACTGACTTATAACAAGTTCTCTTTGTCCTCTTGATGTTTTTCAGGTACTATGTGAAGGGGGCGTGTCTCAAGGAGAGGTTGTTACATCACTACCCCATCAGCCAACCAGCTGCCAGATTAGTCACCCAGCTCCAAGCACTCATACTGCAGACATGACCGCATCTTCAAGCATACCCTACTTTATCATTCATTAAAATATGAATGGGACCATAATTTACTTAACGCATATCATGATAATTGGAAAAAAAGACTTTAAACTAGCGATTGAAAACACAAAGTATTTATGTAAACATTTATTACGGTAATAAAATCAAGTGTAAAGTCCGGCCAAAACCTTGTTCAATTGACTGGAGTGTAACGGCTTCTGTAGCCTGCAGGAATTTGTTCTTCCTTATGAGCTTCAATTTGAAGAGCTCTCCCTTGTCACCTGGTTGCAAATAATGCTGAATGTTTGTTTGTATTCAGTATAACACTAATTATCATATATGTGTAAAATAAGCAGTGTGTGTGTGCCTTCACCGGAGTGATTTAATGCTTATCAAACTGGACCATGAACCCTTTTCTCTCAGTGTTCTGAATCAGTGGTTCTCAACCTTTTAACCCCCCCCCCTAAAAAAAAGGCCAAAATAATCATATTTGAACTGGGGACCCCCCCACCCTGACAAGCATTGTCAGGGAATTGTTGGACTTGAGGCATTACATTTAGTTTGCTCACAATGCCTCTCAACACGAGGCCAATGGCCAATGTTAGATTTCTTTGACGCAGCAATGGTCTTATTTTTATTACACTTATGCTGTATGTTTGTTTGATTACTGTTGAGTGAGAAAACAATGTTGCACATTAAGCTAATCCTCTGGACACCCCCCCCCCCCCACCAATAATTTGAGGACCCCACTGGGGGTCCCGACCCACAGTTTGAGAACCACTGTTGTGAATAAACCGCACATCACCATGAAGACACATTTGCGACTTTTCAGGAATCTTGACGACCATGCAGACTTATGCAAAGGTTAAAATTAATTTAGATAGCATGTTATTTGGACAGATGCTATGTTCATTGATTACCTGGTAGACTATTGTTTCTATATTTTCAACATACAGATTATTATTCTTATAGTATATTATTTAGACTGATGCTAGGTTCTTTCTTGGTGTACCTGTGATCCTAGTTTACTGAGGCACTACACTGTCTGTCTGCATTCTATGTACTGTATGTGTTTACCTTGCTTAGTGTAAGTTGCTCTGGATCAGTGGTGTAAAGTAACTAAGTACATTTACTGAAGTACTGTACTTTGTAGTGTAAAGTACATTTTTGAGGAATTTTTACTTTACTGGAGTATTTCCCATTTTCAATACTTTTACTTCTACTCCAGTACATCTCAGAGGCAAATATTATGCTTTTACTCCACTACAATTATTAGAAAACTTTTAGTTACTTTGCAGATATACATTATTACATTATAAAATACACATTAACCACTGTAGTCCTATTTTATACCTAGGCTATTAAAAATACTATTTTCACTTCCTTCACATCTTTGAAGGAAGTAAGGAAGAGGCCCAATTTCCTTCCAATATGGCTGCTGTGCATAGAGCATATAGATGGGTTTCCGCGCGACGTCATCACAGAGCAGAGTGCGCAATCTGCGCATGCGCGGGGGAGAACGAACCGGAAGCGCCATTCACTCTATTGTTATTTTCGGGATTTAGATAGGCATAATGCTGCTATTATAGGCATAATAGGCATAATGCTGCTATTATATACAAACAGATCCAACTTCCGACAAATCATTTTTATTGAGTAAAGAAGATATTACAAACTGCATCATTTAATCTACTTTCATTAAACCTGGTGAAGACCATTTATTTTATGGGTAATAGGGTATAGGATATTTTTAGGGTAATAGCGCCCTCTACAGGCTCATCCCGCCACTGCGCACGCATCATCCTCTCATGTTTACAAACAGGAAACCCATCTATAGGGCCTCTTTCTTATTTCCTTCACAGGTCTTACCAATGATACTAATGAAGGCTCTGTTCCGTTTAGTGTAGCACAGTGGTTCTCAAATGTTTTAACCCATTTAGAAAAAAAAAAAAAATAACTTCAAATATTTATTCAAAAATTACAAAACAATGTATGTTGCTATATACTGTACATAGCAACAACAACCCCAAAAGGGGTTCCCGTCTTGAAAGGTAGTTACAAATAGGGGTTCCCACCCTAAATGGGTTCATTTCAAGGACCCCCATAACTGAGTGTACAAATGGAATTCAATGGACCCTACACACCCGTAAGGGGCCATTTGGAACCCCCTCAAGAAGCCATGAGGGTCTCTGGGCCTGGACCACACTGGTGTAGCAGAGTGTCTCCAGTGAGCCAACATGAACAATATCAGCACCCTGACTCTGTTTGACCAGAATGGAACAGAGCCTTCATTGGTATCATTGGTAACACCTGTTAAGGAAAAGGCCCAATTTCTTTACAATATGGCTGCTGTGCATAGACCAATTATTTGTTTACCAACATTGAGACTGGACTGGTTGTTTCATGCAATGTGTTGGCTAGTGAGGCGCGTCTTATCAGTGTGACGTCGTCTGTTAAGTCGTCTATAGACCCCTTAACAGGGGTCTATAGACCCCTGTTATGCCCGATAACAGGGGTCTTTATGCCCGATATGCTTTGTTGTAGAGCTTGTAGATCGGCTATTTTGCACTATTCTAGAAAATGTCGAAATGTCTTGACATATTCTGAATTTATGTTTACTGATGAAACATTGACAAACGTGTGAACCTGCTGAGCTCTGATGTGTGAAACCATATTAAAAAAACGTTGACAAGCACAATAGAATAGAAAGCAGTACTTGTTAAGCCATTATGCATATGGTTGCTGTTGGGCAGAAACCTCATAAATCCAACCTTCATAAATGAATGCCCCTATGGCGTCATACTACAGTGTCAGTGTCACACAAAAGTTGGAAAGAATATCAGATCTACGAGCTCACAACGGGTGGCCATGCAACATGACACATTGTGAGCTTATTGTTGCAGTTTTTCTTTTAGTGAAAGTGTGCAGGTCTCTCTGTGGGTTTTATAAATATTGACCCAACGAAAAGCATTAAAAATAGTTTGTGACTAAAACTACACTAGATCAATTGGAACTCTATTTCTTCCACCCGACAGCAACGATATATGCCTACAATGAAGTATGATGTCAGTGTTGGGGGGGGGGGGGGCATGAGGCCTTGTCTATGTGGAGGTAGTCCAACATTTTAATGTTGCACAAAATAATAAAGTTGTTTAGTTAATTTAAAAAGTCATATACCTCAGTTCACTGCATAGTGTGATATGTGATGCCTCTCTAACTAGGACTGGTAGCATATTCTATTTTTATTCTCTGTAAGAGAGGTGACCATGTGTATTATTGCCGATTTATTGTGTGATCTGTATTTGTTGTTGTTTATGCATTGTGAAATACTAAATAATTCATGCAAATTACAAAGTATATTTTCTTTTTAATAAAGTAGAACATTTCCACTCAAAAAAGTTAAAGGGGAAAAACTCACACATGGCACAAAACATTTTCAGATGGTGGTCCACGGCCAAAAATATAACAATTTGAAGAAAAATTTAGAAAAAGGACTGGCAGCGGGTCAACTGAGGAACCCAGTTTGGGTCT
Organism: Gymnoscopelus braueri; assembly: GCF_963280865.1. Classification (NCBI taxonomy): domain Eukaryota; kingdom Metazoa; phylum Chordata; class Actinopteri; order Myctophiformes; family Myctophidae; genus Gymnoscopelus; species Gymnoscopelus braueri. The sequence goes on along the minus strand of NC_137625.1, from coordinate 35,700,614 downwards.
TGTTCGTGCCTTCCTCTTCCTTGTTCTTCTCCTCCTCCTGCTCCTTCCTCTGCTCCTCCTGGTTCTTCTCCTCTTTCTTCTGCTCCTTCCTCTCCCCCTTCCTCTGCTGCTCCTCTTCCTCCCTCCAGGAGGAGGAACTCTCGCTCGTACGCGTCCGCAGCCTCGAGCACCCGCCGCACGAGGAGGTAGCGACCCCTCCCCCTGATGTTCACCGTGTGAGGGTCCGTGTGGCTCCCGGGTGGAGGGTCAGAGGAAGGGGGGGCAGGAGGAACAGAGGAAGTGGGGACAGAGGAAGGGGGGGAAGGGGGGCGGTCCCGCTTGTACTCCTTAACGACCCGGTCAAGGTCGTTGAGGAGTTTGTAGTCGGCCGCCCCGCACACGTGGATCACGTGGTCACTTTGGTCCTGAACACAAAGAGAAAAGGCATTTAGCAGACGCTCTTTACCCAGAGTGACTTACAGTAAAGCAAGGTAAACACATACAGAGAATGCAGAGAGGCGGTGTAATAATGCCCCACAAACTAGGATCACAGTTAAACAAAGAACCTAGCATCAGTCTAAACGGTATAATTTCTTTTTAAAAGAAGATTATTTTTTTTTAGAAATGGTAGGATGCCAGGTAAACAAATGAACCTGGCATCTGTCTAAATCGGTTGGTTCCCCCAGGGGTCCTTGGGGGGTACCGGGGGGTCCCCAGCAAAAGTAGTTAATATAGCGTCGTGATCATTTTAACCACTTTAACAATTATTTAGTACTTTAGTTATTCAAAAATAGCAGATCTACAAGCTCATAGCGAGCTTGTAGATCTGCTATTTTTGAAAATTCTCAACTCAAATCTTTGCTTCTGGGGGTCCCTGGAACAATATTTTTGAGATGGGGGTCTGCTGCCAAATACATATAATTTTGGGGGTCCTTGGTTTGAGAACCACTGGTCTAAATAACATGCTATCTAAATCGCATTTTTTAAATCTACATTCCAAATTTACATAATCTTTTTCAAATCTAAACTAAATAGTACATTCCAAAGTACATTCGCACGTGATCAACGTGCACGTCACTTTGCTCCTTAACAGAAAGAGAAATATTTCACAACACTGGAAATTCTAGCTTTCATACAATCTTAAAATAAATGCATAGAATCTCTGTCTGTCGAGAACCGTTCGACTTTAAACTTGCCGTGCGTGCCGCCGCCGCCGACCCGACTAATAGTCCAGTTCTATATGTAATTTCGTTCAAATTTTCGGGGGATTAGGAAAACTATACATTTTTGGAAACTTCAGGGTATAACAAATCAGAAAATCCATGATTCCATTTGTGCAGAAGCCAATATGGTGGCCATCTTGGATTTTGCAAAATGGCGACCTTTGAATATTCTTTTTTCAATATCTCGACTTCTAGATTACGTAGGATCTGGATTCTAGTGGCTAAATCTACATTTTTAGGGTCAGGAAATCCAATGGTGCTAATTAAAAATATTTACAAATGATCAATGGCACAGATTTGGTCATAATCCTTGATTTTGGGGGGGGGGAATGTAATATTCGTTTTTCCACTATTTTGACTTCTAGATTACATAGGATCGTGATTCAAGTGGTTAAATCTACATTTTTCAGGAAATCCAATGGTGCTAATTAAAATCAGTGATCAATAGCACATATTTACATAACAATCTAGAATTGTAATATATGATTATCTGAAGAGACAGAGACAGATGATTTCTCTCATTGACACAATTTATTTATTTACACAAACACAAACTAGACCAGTCTATACATCATCATTGCCGTCACTAGCCAATGTATCTTGACAGTCTTCATCATTTTGGCAGTCAGCAGTACACTGACATAGCTCCATACAGGGTAGCCCCACTGATCTGCACGAACATCTAAGTGAAGAACAGTCTGCTTTACAGTGACATCTGACCATCTCAATGATTGCCTCTGGTGCTGGGAGGGACTCAGTTGTAACTGGTTTCAGCTGGCCGTCCTTGTCTTGTAGTAGCCATTGTTGAGTGGGTCAAGGAACTTCTGCTGAACAATGTGGACTCTAAGGACATGCTGCTTGAGAGCACCAAGGGTGGGTGGAAGCTTGTCCCCTTCTACCATGTGTTTGCAGAATATCACTCACTATCACCATTGCTGTCACTAGCCAATGTATCTTGACAGTCTTCATCATTTTGGCAGTCAGCAGTACACTGACATCTGACATCTGGGATTTTGGAAGTGGCACCAATATGGAACATTCTGGGTGCAGACCGAGCCAAAGCTTTGCCGGAATTTCATGCCTTTACAGGAGCAGACAACACTGGGAGATTTTCTAGGATAGGCAAACCTACCTGGTGGAACAGCCTCAAAGCTGGTGATGATGTCCTCGAGGCTCTGAAGATGCTTTCTCAAACCAGTGATGTGACAGAGGATCTGCTAACTACAGTAGCTAAGTTTGTATGCCCTGCATACTTACCAAAGGGGATCAAAATCGAAAACAACCCTGAGCTGAGATGGCATCTATTCTGTAAACACATGGCAGAAGGGGACAAGCTTCCACCCACCCTTGGTGCTCTCAAGCAGCATGTCTTAAGAGTCCATATCCAGGCCAGAGTGTGAAGTCAGGCACACATTGCTCAGCAGGAGTTCCTTGACCCACTCAACAATGGCTACTACAAGGACAAGGACGGCCAGCTGAAACCAGTTACAACTGAGTCCCTCCCAGCACCAGAGGCAATCATTGAGATGGTCAGATGTCACTGTAAAGCAGACTGTTCTTCACTTAGATGTTTGTGCAGATCTGCCAAAATGATGAAGACTGTCAAGATACATTGGCTAGTGACAGCAATGATGATAGTGAGGATGATGTATAGACTGGTCTAGTTTGTCTTTGTGTAAATAAATGACGCAACCTTGTGTCAATGAGAGAAATCATCTGTCTCTGTCTCTTCAGATAATCATATATTACAGTTCTAGATTGTTATGTAAATATGTGCTATTGATCACTGATTTTAATTAGCACCATTGGATTTCCTGAACATTTTAGATTTAACCACTTGAATCATGATCCTATGTAATCTAGAAGTCAAAATAGTGGAAAAACTAATATTACATTTTTTCCCCCAAAATCAAGGATTATGACCCAAATCTGTGCCATTGATCATTTGTAAATATTTTTAATTAGCACCATTGGATTTCCTGACCCTAAAAATGTAGATTTAGCCACTAGAATCCAGATCCTATGTAATCTAGAAGTCGAGATATTGAAAAACGAATATTCAAAGGTCGCCATTTTGCTAAATCCAAGATGGCCACCATATTGGCTTCTGCACAAATGGAATCATGGATTTTCTGATTTGTTATACTCTGAAGTTTCCAAAAATGTATAGTTTTCCTAATCCCCCGAAAATTTGAACGAACCTTCTTTTTTGGACATATAGAACTGGACTATAAGGGCGGTGCCCGGCGCCGAGTCGTTTGGATAGGCCGTTGTCCGGAAGCTCGCTGATCCGACCGATGCGCCCATATATAGGCATATATGTGCGTACCTCATCAATGTCAATACATTCAAAAGGTTTTTTCCTTTTCTTTTTTTCTTTGTTTTTAATAGCTGATCTACAGCCTCACAACACATTACAATGCAACGTCACCTGTTATGGTCTTGTAGATGGGCTATATTTGAAATACTTTGTGTGTAATACTTGTGTGTATGTGTGCGCATGTGTGTGTGTGTGTGTGTGTGTGTGTGTGTGTGTGTCAGACTCACCATTGGAAGAGCTGGGCGGGGCGTGACCTTTGACCTTCCTGCAGGTTAACAACAGTGATGACATTCAGTTGAAGCCCCGTTAACATTCACAGATAATTAGCATAACGATCCCACAAATCCATTTGTTTACACCACGCTACAGTCTGACCCCCACTCCCCCAGCCACCATATTAACCCATTAAGACCAGAGGCCCATTCTACAAATGCCTTCTAAATCAGTAGTTCTCACACTTACAAGATTTTTCAAAAATGTTCAAAAACAGCAGATGTACAAGCTCGCAGCCCAGCACGAAGTGACGCGCTGTGACGTGAGCTTGTATATCTGCTAGGGATAGAGAAGATTCTTACGGCTATGGTAGTGATTCTCAACCATTTTTAATTTCAAGGACCCCCAGCATTTGATATGCATATTTAGCACAGACCCAAATTTGATACCATTTTGATCTCTGGGACCCTCAATCTACACTTAGTTAAGTTAATTAACGAGTCCATTTGGTTCCATTTGTACACTCTCAGAGTTAAAGACACACAAGGGTCCATTAGGTTCCTAACTATCAATCATTTGGCTGGGGACCCCCTCAAGGACCCCTGGGGGTTCCCGGACCCCACTTTGAGAACCACTGCTTTACAGTACGCTTTGTAATCATCTCCACTGACGCTTTTAAGCCAAAGGTTTGCCTCTTCCCACTCACGTCTGTGCTTTGTGAGGCGTTTTCTCTTTTGAGGACGAGGATCGGCAGTAGACATTTTAAAATGTGTGGCGTCGGTGCAATGAGCACATAGACTGTAAAAAGAAATGGAAAACGTTACACCCATAGACTCTACAGACAGTAAATGAAGCCTATTTTTCTATATCCCGTCATATCTTATGCACACGGAAATGAATGCTATTGGTTGGGACCAGAGCGGGGGTGGGGAATGAAAGTTTTCAAATAATTGTAGTTGAGTAAAAGTATAATATTTGCCTCTGAGATGTGGGACTAGTGGAGTAGAAGTAAAGAAAAATTGGAAATACTCCAGTAAAGTAAAAAATACATCAAAATGTACAGTACTTGAGTAAATTTACCTAGTTACTACTTTACACCATTGCTCTCAGGAGGTCCTGCATGCTTCCCGCCAGGACAATTTTGCTGGCTTTAATATTTCCTGTGTTTCATTTTGTTCTTTATTGTTAAATTCAGAGTTGACGTGTGTGTGACAGACGTATATGGGGCATTTAGGAAAATACAGGACAAATTGCCAAATATTGGTTCAACACAGGACGCAACATTTATTTCTCAAACATTTATTTCTAAAAGAAAAGGACGATTCTGTATTTTGCAGGACGGGTGGTAACCCTAGAACAGTATAATATATATAAAAATAAATGTAAATGAAAGAATTGACTTACACGCTGAATGAGTGTAGAGATTGACTGTCCTCAGCTGGAAACAAATGTCCTAAAAAAGAAGAATGCACCGTTTGAGAATCATTTAAAACAGTACATTAACTAAACCTGTTACATTTTAGTCTACTATAAATCAACAGTAGATTTAGTCGACTAAAATCGTTTGATATTTAAGTCAACAAAAACTAGACAAAAACATTTCTAAATGGGATTTTACTCAAAATGACTGTGACTAGTTTTAGTCACAGTCATTTTGAGTACAATATACTGCATTAACACTGGTGCATTCTAAACAATGTGCTACACTCGCAGGCAGTGTAGGCATGTACAAATATAAATAAATGCATATTTGTTTTACATTTTATTGATAGCATGTCACAGCTTTGAAGTCAACATGCAGTTATTTATAATTAGGAGTATAGACCAGCAAAGTGTGCCATGACTGCCGCTAGAGGGCGCTATCCCCCTGGATCACAGTTATTTTTTTACATTGGAAATCCCATAGGGGAATTAGATCGCGTCATACAAGAACTGTGTTCCAAAAATAAACAAATGAGCCGGGTGATTTTACTCACATGGATATGAAGCATCAACTGACAGTGGAAAAGAGTACAATTATTTTCATTTTGTCTTCAAACACAGACGTTATCAAATCGAACTCAATATTACAGACGAGTCACATACCTGACAGTATCGCGGACTGATTTGTTTATTTTTGGAACACACTTATGACACAATCTAAGATTACCCAATGGCAGTTCTTCTAGGATGCAATCTAAGATTTCCCTACGGGAATTTCAGTAGAAAAAATACTTCCGTGACCCAGGGGTAGCAGGAGTGACGTCAGGACTTTGGTACTCTATAGAGTATAGACAGTGCTTTATTCTATTTTTCGGTGCACAACCCCAAAATGTATTCTTTTTTTATTAACATAAAACAATCACCTTTCTTGACCAGGAAAATGGTTACAATGTCTATTTCTCATATTCTACTATACTTGTGGGGGCATGTGGTCCTTTCAAGTACTGTAAGTACACGCACGCACGCACGCACGCACGCACGCACGCACGCACGCACGCACGCACGCACGCACGCACACACACACACACACACACACACACACACACACACACACACACACACACTTACAGTAGCTGATCTTCAGTGTAAACACCTTTAGGACTGTCGTCAGTACAGCTGTGAAGAGCGCCCTCTAGTGTCTGGACCAGGAACACACACAGGTCACTGGACTGGGAAAAAACAACAGAGAAGTGAATTAAGTTAGAATTTAAAAAATACAGAGAGAGAGAGACAGAGAATTGAACTGAGAGAGAATTAATTATTTATAATATATATTATATAATTCGAATTGAGGGAGAGAGAATTATATTGAAATTGATTTGAAAGGGAGAGCGATGCCATGATCTATGGAATATAGGCCATGAAAATCTAAAATCCATATCTAAAATATTAGAAAATCTCACACACACACACACACACATACACACACACACACACACACACACACACACACACACACACATACACACACACACACACACACAGCGTAACATGCCCAGACACACTCCCCTGTCCAGGTGAAGGCAATAATAATGACATTAATTGTACAAATCATATGAAACAAACAGAACCTCTTCAGTGATGCTGATGTGTTGAAATTATGATGTAGCCTATCCTATCCTGAATCACTATTAGATTTATGATTTATGAGCGTGTTTAGAAACACAAATGTGTATGTTTATATTTTGACAATGGCGTTGTAAAGCCTGATTTATACTTATCTGTGTGCCAAAAATAGCAGATTTGCTAAATAACTACTGCAGGATCTCTCCTCCACTAGTCCCTCCCTAACATGTTTTGGTCTAGTTTTAATTTGTTGACGAAATAGTCTGTAGGCCTATATTTAGTCATAGTTTTGTCATCATGGCTTAGTTTTTTTATGTTTTAATTTGTGTTTTAGTCAGTGAATAAAGGTAATATAATAATAATAAGTTTAGTTTTAGAAATTGACACTGGTTCTGGTTCAAGATCAGAGTTCAACACACCAGAATCACTGAGTAATGTTATGTAAATGTATTCCACCGTTTGTCTGTCTGTTTTCTGATGTTATGTTTTGTGTGAGGACTGCGGATGAAAATTAGCATCTTTGCTAAATCCGGTGTATTTACGTCCATGTGACGTCCATTTAATATGCTCTGTCCTGTCCAAATAAACAAATAAAGTAAAGTAAAAGTAACTCCCATTGCACCGTACCGCACGTGAAAGTATATTAATGAATGTGTTTATCTATTTATTAACTGCTATGTAGCCTATTAAGTCTTACCGTGCGGTACACCCCACCAACACTCCTATCCGAGAATGATATTGATTGATTAGTTATCTGCTGTTTCTCCTTCTTTCTTTGGTGATAAACATTTGGCTGTGTTTATAGTTTGTTGAAATAGCATTGTCATAATTATGTCTCCAGGTTTAATGTGGGGCCTTGTGGATTTGATTCAGAGATATGACAAATGACTTAACATACAGAACAATGACTGGCATACCAATAAAATAAATGAGGAACTATGGCTAAAATAAACCACATTTAATACTTGTATACATTATAATAATAAAAAGTGCAAATAGCTGATCTACAAGCTTACATGTGTTGTGAGCTTGTAGATCTGCTATTTACATATACATGAAATTATCATCATGTTGAGACATGTTCAAAACATACTTGTGTGTTGTGTTGACACCTGTTCATACATTTTCAAAAACTATAGTGGAAATGGCAGATCTACAAGCTCACATAATGCAGTATTGTATGCATCAACGCCCCAAATGTTAACTCTTTCTACGGGGTAGTAGTGCAATGTAATAATTCATATCTTTCAATAAAGAAGTGTTTTAATGCTATTTGTGGCCGAACGCCATTTTTCACCCTCGTTTACTTCCTGTTTACATTGAGTGTACTTCCGGGTTTCACCGGATGCGCCCCGTCACTACCCGTTACTACCGCCCATTGGGAACTTCCGACAGAATCGGCCACAAACGGCATTTAAACACTTCTTTATTGAAATATATGGATTATTACATTGCACTACTACCCCGTAGAAAGAGTTAACATTTGGGGCGTTGAGGCAAACACCTTTTTTACCCCAATTTGTACATGTTTGGAGATCTACGGGGTATAGTGCTGAAAGTCCCTGTGTCCATGGGGGATCAACCCTACAACTCTCGTAGATTGAAAACGTCAGAATCATAAATACGTCTATTCTACAGCTAGTATCTATACATACGTACACACATAGCATATCCATCCAAACATTGTTATGTACATGAGGTTTAGAAATAAGGTGTACGCACCATAGAAGCTGATATATACTGTTCATAATATGCAAGAAGAGTATCAGTGCGTTGTGCATGAGATTAAAGGGATTGTTCACCCAAATAATTACTTATTTTCTATCGATTACTCACCCCATGGAGACTTGAAGCCATGGAAATGTTTTTGTCGCATTCCTAAGACAATAATTTGTTGACTGGCAGCGGCTGAGATAGGAGACACAAAGAGTCTCCTTTGTGTCTCCTACCGCAGCCGCGGTATCAAATTATTGGCTCAGGAATGCGACAAAAACTAAACAATCTCCATGAATTATATCTATGAATGACAGAAAATAAGTATTTTTTGGGGTGAATATCTTGATGAATTGAATACACAGGACCACAATGGAAACAAGCCCTCAGAGCTTTTTGTGTTATCCTTTTAGCGTTATTGTATAAATGTACTTGTACCTTTTGCAAACTGTTAATAAAGTATTCAGGCCGCAAGTGGAGCCTGCAGTACACCATGGCCCAAGACATCATCACGCATACCTGCTAACCTCAGACCGTCCGATAACAGGAGATTTTTTCCCAGGGGGAAACTTAGGATCCATTAAAAAGTTAAAAGTAGCAATAAAAGAGCCATATTTAATAATAACATTTTGCTGGGGACCCCCTGGAACCCCCCCAAGGACCCCTGGGGGTCCCCAGACCCCACTTTGAGAACCAATGCTTAACGCTTTTTGAAAGTCCTGAAAAAAAAACCAAGACTGGCGCAACAAAAATCGTCAAGACACACCATCTCCGGTTTACTTCCCGTATCTGCATAGTCTCGCGTAGCTATCTGCGTAAAGTGGGTGGACGCCTTTTTAGGAGACCGGAAGCAGGTTGGCGTCCGCCCACTTAGCAGATAGCTACGCGAGATGCGAGACTATGCAGATACGGGAAGTAAACCGGTGGGATAAAATCAATATGGTAACGTCTTATGCAAATGAGCCATGCGGTCGAATGTAAACAAATCGCTAGTGCAGTCTGGATCTGTCATGACCGTCATGGATGAACTTCAACCTGGTGTTTGCACTTTCTCCATTTTTGACCCGTTCATTCATCTACATAAACGTTCAGATTTCAAATATAAAGTTTTTGAGCCTGGCGAGGGTGGGAGTTGAAAGTGTGACTTCTGTTTATACTGCGGCTGCTCTATCCATAGCTCAGTCGGAAGAGCTGTTGACTTCAGACCACAAGATCATGCGGGATTGAATCCCAGCACAGGAACCTTGGCATCTGAGCAATCTGGCTCCCACGGCTCTACTATCTTTTTTCGCCTTTATCATAAAGGCTGCTGGACAATATATAGAGGATGAAATGCATAATGTATTAAATAATATAAAGGTAATATCAAATACATTGTAAAAAAAAATGCGACATGACGCTTTATTAGCAAGAAAGTCGTTTATTATATTAATCCTCATTTTGCTGGTTTCCCCTGAAACCCCAATACTGTTACAGAGTAGAACTGCGTTAGAATCTCTGCTGAAGATGTGGCCATAGCTGAATGGTTAGAGAGCCTGCCTGGCAAGCCATAAATCCCAGGTTCAATCCCAGACCTCAACAATATGTCAAAGTGTCCCTGAACAAGACACTTAAAAGAATAGTTCACCCAAAAACTACTTATTTTCTATCAATTACACACTCCATGAAGCCTTGAATTCATGGAGATTTTTTTGTTTTTGACACATTCCTGAGCACAGACTCAGACATATTGTTTGGATCGGTGGTGCCACGTAGGTGTGAGGGTAGCGTAGCGGCCAGAACCTGAGTCTAGTAGAACATAATCACGATTCAAAGAACTTTTTTTTATTTACTTTATTTGTTTATTTAGACAGGACAGAGCATATTAATGAACGTCACATGAACGTAAATACACCGGATTTAGCAAAGATACTAATTTTCATCCACAGTCCTCACACAAAACATAAAATCAGAAAAATATAACATCAGAAAACAGACAAACGGTGAAATACATTTACATAACATTACATAGCCTAAAAATAAACCTAAAATATGATCACAAATGGTTGCAGCTTTGGTTTTCAAGCAACCATCTTTTCACATTGAATTTAAAAGATGGAAATGTAGCACAATCCCTTATATGCAGAGGAAGGCCATTCTATGCTACACAACCCTGTACTGAGAGGACATTTTGACCGAAGGTTGTTTGCCGGTGCAAACTCCTCGAGTGGTTGCTCTGGTACTGATTCCTCTTTCAGGCTCCCTTTTAATAAATTCCCTTAGGGGGGGGCGGGCACAGACCATGTAAGGTCTTGTATATGACCCCAACCTGTTTGAACTTTTTGAAATTGTCGAAGCAAAAAAAAATGAGCCTCTTGAGTATGTTACAATGATGATAAGAGTGAGGCTTCCTGTCAAACACCTTGAGCACACTTTTGCAGAGCTGTTCAATGGGTTTTAGAATTGTCACGCCTGTGCAAGACCAGTTTGTAAAACAGTATTCAATGTGTGATAGGATCATACAGTGAAGATACGATCTGGCAGCTCCAACTGTCAGGAAGGGTCTAATTTGTTTAAAATTTTGAAGGTTGAATTTAATCGTATTTGTGACTTTTCTTCACATGTTTTTTAAAAGTTAGGGTTTTAGCACTATTTAGCACCATTTTTGTTTGGTGTGACATATGATCTACAGCCTGTAGATCGGCTAGAGGGGCCCTGTCTATCCCTAAGAGGACTGACCGTGGGTAGTATACTGGGGCGTAAGTCGGGGCTTGATCAACTGGGACCCTGGGTCACCTGGGCGAGGGTGTATGTTGCAAGAACCGAAACACCTGTCGACCCCAGGCTACAATACTGATGATACGTCCCAGGTGCATCCACGTGATGTTTTGTATTTATATTCAATCAATCAAACACCTTCTGCTGGACATGGTTAACAGTCTGGCTCTGGCAGCAGCATCTTTTGATTAATTGGAGGCGGTCGAGGGATGCTTTACTGAGATAAAGGTAAAAACTGAATGGCAATAGTCAAGGTGGGAGGCAGTGGTGGAAAGTAACTAAGTACATTTATTTATTTATTTTACAATTATTTGAAAACTTTAGTAACTAGTTATTTTGTAGATTTTGATTATTATTACATACATGAACCACTTCAGCCCTATTTAAACCTTGGCTGTTTGCAGTGTTGCTATGCTCATTTGGGATGTGCTTGCACTGTATTTTAATGATGTGGTCACACAATGGACCATTGATATGCATCTAGGCTAATTCCTATGTTAATGTACCTGGTGTGAGTCGGGAGCCTTTGTAAACTTTGTTTAAGTGTGAATTTAAAGTAGTTTTATATCTATGCGTGTGCCTGCGCATGCTCCTGGTCAAATAGGTTCTTGCACGCCGTGCAAGGCCGTCCAGTGAGCATTGCACCCCTGGCTGTTTGAAAACAGCTGATCTATAATAAGCTCACAACGCCTTAGCCATGGTTCACATGACGCTTGTATACAAGCGTCATGGTGCCGAGTCCCCCTGGTCTAAAGTTGTGTTTGATTTTTTCACATTGCCATCTCTCACATAAACATGAACGTTCAGATTTCAAATATAAAGTGCTTACCACCGAGCCACGGATGTTACAAGGCGATGCGGACCGCGATGAGTACCCGTATCTCCCGTATTGTTCAATAAAAAGCATTTTAATCCCATCGCCGGCCATTTTCTCCAAATTGTCTCCGATACTTTCAACCATGCGACACTAATGGTTGGGAGGTGTATTGCACTCTGATACATTACAAAACAAAAAAAGAAAATGGCCGGCGATGGGATTAAAATGCTTTTTATTGAACAATACGGGAGATACGGGTACTCATCGCGGTCCGCATCGCCTTGTAACATCCGTGGCTCGGTGGTAAGCACTTTATATTTGAAATCTGAACGTTTATGTTTATGTGAGAGATGGCAATGTGAAAAAATCGAACACAACTTTAGACCAGGGGGACTCGGCACCAGGCACGCCGGAAGGGGTTAAATAGTGGGGGGACAGTGATGACGTCATGACTCCCCCCGCCCCCCCCCACCCACTGCGTCGCGGGCATGTACACGCGCGAAGCGCGCGCGGATTTATTTGCTTAATTAATTCATTAAATGACCATAAAACAGTTAACAACACTCTACCCATCCCAGTGTGTCCCATCCTCAAATGTTTTACTTAAAGGGGTAGTTCACCCCCAAAATAACTTTTTTTCTATGTATTCCTCACCACCTGGAGCCTTGAATTCATAGATATTATTTTGTTTTTGTCACATTCCTAAGCCAATAATTTGATTATAATAAATTTGTCCCCATTGATTCCGGTAGGAGACACAAATGCATTTGTGTCTCCTACCGGAATCAATGGGGCTAAATTTATTATAATCAAATAATAAAGGAAGGAATGCAACAAAAACAAAAAAATATCCATGAATTCAAGGCTCCATGGGGTGAGTAATCCATAGAAAAAAAGTTATTTTGGGGGTGAACTACCCCTTTAAGTAAAAGTATCAAGGGTTAGAAAACTTTTTTTTCACATTTGAAAACTTGTGAAATGGGACCTTCTGCCTAATGAGTAGCCTACTTTTACTTTTGGTACTTTAAATACATTTTGATACCAATACTTTTCAACTTTTACTCAAGTACATTTTGAATACCTTACTTTTACTTGTAACAGAGTATTTTTACTTCGCAGAATTGATACTTTTGTTTAAGTAAAAAAAATTGAGTACTTTTTCCACCACTGGTATTCAGTGCATGCAGTGAGTGACTGTAAGTGCACACAGGACCAGGGAGTCGAGGGACACAGCATAGCGACCCTTCATTTCAATAAGGGCAGACGGCAGAGCCAAAACCTGCAGAACATGTTTAGCACAGCCACAGAGATCAAGACTTGTTTATTAGAGGCAATTAGCATGTCTGGCTGGGGCCGCTTGACAATGGTAACGGTGGGGTGGGCGGAGGCTGCGGAGCTACTGCGCTGGTAGAGGAAAAAAATGTTTTTTTTTTTTTATATATAAAAAAAAGAAGTCGATAGCTGAAAAGTGGGGGGACACAGAGGACCGTGTGACCCCGCCTCCGGCGTCTATGCTCGGCACCATGACTGTCATGGTATGACAGTCATGTTTCAGGGCTAACAACGCCTCACATTACGATGCGTTGTGAGCTAGTATTGATGAGTATTTGTATTTGATGCCAATACTTTCACTTGTAACAGTGTTTCTACATTGCAGTATTGACACTTTTATGTTTCTTATTTTAAAGTTTTAACTCACGACATTGAGGAAAACCGGTAACTTTTAAAAAAAAATAAAAAAAAAAAACGGGGAAGAGAAGACTACTTACTTACAAGAGAAAAAAGAGGGAATTAAAATAAAACCAAGGACGGATTTTGAAAACCCAAACAAAACTTTTGATATTTTTTAGTTTATTTTTGTTTTTATCCCCAAACCAAAGTTTCACACACTACGTAACAAATACATAGTTAACTATATATTAAAAAAAAGTCTTCTGCTGTAGTGGCAACAGTAAGCCAGATGGAGGCGTTCAAGCACAGAGACAGAATGGTGCACTGACCACAACCACAACTCCACAAAAGATGCATGCAAAGTGCATGGGAGAGGGGCAGCCAATGTGTGTGTGTGTGTGTGTGTGTGTGTGTGTGTGTGTGTGTGTGTGTGTGTGTGTGTGTGTGTGTGTGCGTGTGCGTGTGCCGTGTGCCGTGTGTGTTGGGGGGGTCTGTAGATGTGCTGATAGAATGGAAGACAAGCTTTCAGGTACACCAGTACACCAACATTTTATGACCAAAATGATAGTTTGTCCCCCCTTGCACCACTGAAGCACAAGCAAAATGTGCTTTTGATTACATTTCTCAAGTTGTATATATTTTCAGCACTCAAATACAATACTGTAAAGTAAAAAAGAAAAAAAACTCCAATCTGAATGCTTTGACAAAAAATAACGAAAACAAAAAAATAGTTCAGATCCTCATCAGTGACCGACTGGCTTGATCCAGAACTTAACTTTCTATAGAAGTGGTGTTCAAGACGGATTTGAAACAAACCCAAAAACATAAAACAAAAAGAAAAACGTATACAAATGTGAGCGTGACACCCACGCGCAACCAAGCATAAAATGACTTGTCTTAGTTCTACTGGATCTCGCCCTAACATTTAGTCTCGGCGAAACTAGTATAGTCGCTGCTGGGCCTTTTTCCTCTCGTGTATGGTGTGTCTCCCACTTGAGCTACTCCTCGATGTGTACTCCGAGGAACTTGAACTCGCTGACCCTTTCCACTGCAGCTCCATCGATGGGCGCATGCTCTCCCCTAGGCCTCTGAGAGACTGGAGTTGAAATGATTTGCCAGAGTACTGACTCTATACTGTAGGTAGTTGCAAGACCCTTGTGTGTGTTAAGCCTAACTAGACCATACCCGGTGAAGTGCGCAGGCGAAAGTAGTTGCAAACGTGGGGTTATTGCACGTCCCGTCGCGTGAGCAGTGTGCAGTGGTGTACAATGTAAAAAGATAGACCAAATCGCAGGAGATGAAGTTAGCAGTTTATTTGTATAAAAGGAAGGTAAGAATTCAATGGTGTGAAAGACAGTGGCAACGTCGTCAGGTCCACAGATTGTCATGGCAGGGCCTGCGGAATGGGAGAAAAGGAGAAGGCAGGAGTCAAGCACACAATGTGCCATGTTCATCAGGCACATTGTGTGCCTAATGATACCTTGCAATACCCCCTCCATAGTGCGCTGGAATATAGCAGGGCTTGAGGAGACCCCTAAAGGCAACATTAACAACCCCTTGTGGATGTTTATGGTCACATACTTTTTAAACTCCTCCTCTAAGGGGATCTGGTTGTGGTATGTGTGGCTCATGTCCAGCTTGGTGAACTTTCCCCCCCTGACAGACTAGAGAGCAAGTCCTCCACTCTAGGAATAGGGTATTATTGATCTAACTTGGACACTCTGTTTACTGTCAGTTTATAATCTCCACAGATCCTAACACTGTTATCCGGTTTTAACACTGGTACTATTGGGGCCGCCCACTCTGCATATTTCACAGGCTGCATTATTTTCTGCTGCACCAAGCATTCAATCTCTGTCTCCACTTTATCTTTCATGGCATATGGGACTGTTCTGGGTTTGAAAAACCTGTGGACGGCCTCTTTGTCCACATAGATTTCTGCTGGGGCCTTGTCACGTCTACCCCTTGTAATTCACATTCTGCCCCTTCTGTATGTGTTTTACTGCCCTTCAGACTAACCAGCTTCCTTATCCACTGTCTGCCTAGAAGACTGGGGCCGCTTCCTGGGACTACAACTATTGGTAGTGTCTTAACAGTATCTCCGTCCTGTGCTGTAACTTCTACTGGTTGACCTGTGTATGTTTTGAGCTTAAAAGGCCATGGTTTCAGTGGGGGTATTACCTTCCTCCCACAGCTTTGCAAACTCGTCACTGTTCATCACTGTCACTCCACAGCCTGTCAAGTTCAAATGTCTTTGTTCCCCACCCCCATTCACAGTTAATGTTTCCCTGAAAGGCTCTTCTTTGGTGATCTCTGTTTCCTCCATATTATACATTGTGAAAAACACTTCCTCATCATTTGACTCCTCTTTTTCCATAGAGTTATAATATATCTAGAGGGCGGATTGCCCCGCCCCCGGCTATTCATTTCTATTAAAGTGCTCAGTGGCGTTTTGAAGCACCCGGAAATAAGAAATATTGGTTCCATGGAACCAATATGGATCCATTCCATTGGTTCCATGGGTCGTGACACGTCGTGAGCATGCGCACAAACGGGAGATGCACGCGCAGTAGCATTTTAAGTGCTCAGATTTGACCACCAGGCGTGGCTTGTTTCACTGTTCTACCGTAGTTCTGGGGGCTTGTCTTTTTCCTCTTCTCGAGTGACATGATGTGCTGCCTGTGTTCTCCCTTGCCCCTCTGTCTTTCGCACTCCTCCCCCCTTAATCTTTTCCGCCCCTGCTGTAAAACCTTTTGAACGGCACACCTTTTGAATGTGTTTGTGTGTTAATTTTGAACACTTGAGTAACCTCTAATGACAACTACATTTTATGTAGTGAAGAACTGACTGCATTAACCATATTATTATTGTTATTCACTAAAATATATACATCAAGATTCAGTGGTCGGAGTCTGGACTGATCTGTACGTGGCAAGCGGGTTAATGGGGCTGATAATGCCAAAGTTGAGCACTGACAGGCGGATATGAAGTGTGAGTGTCAGTGTCCTTTGTCTGGGGGTCCTAAGACCTGGCTGTTTTGTTATACATTATGTTGCTGCTTGTCCCAGTAAAATGGATCAAGGATGAGCAGTTAGTCATTGATTTTGTATTGATTTGTAATTTTGTTTGCATTTTTTATTGATTTGTATTAATTACCTATATCAGCAGTGAATTGGAATGCGCACGGAAGGATGAAACTTCTTTGGCTGTTAAAGCTGATTTGCGCACGTCACGTCATTGAACGTAGCAGATTTACAAGCTCACAGTGGATGCTTTCGGTGCCCCGGCGACATGATGCATGCAACTAGACTTGAGCTGATGCATATGTGAGGGGTAGGACCGTAGGACCTAGGAGCCCAGAGCAGGCAACGGCAGCCTAGTAGAGCCTTTATGGGAAGGGGAGATCCCGTGGGATCTAACAAGTCACGTTTGTTCACGTTCGTCGTGTGTGTCCATGGTCAGGTTCACTCGCCTGTTGCCGGCGTTGCGCGCTGAATATAACTAAGAGAAACTCTTGCGGTGCTGTACAGGGGGACTGTGTTGGACCCAGAACCCACACATACTGCAGAACGGAGAGTGACAGACGATCAGATCCTGGTCAGCCCAAGCTCTTACCTGTTGGTATACATGCCTGAGGCCTAGGAGGCCGAACTGGTGATGCACTGGGCCGTGGTCAAAAGGGCAGCCACTGTTCTTTTTTTCTCCAGTTTACTTTAGTAGTTGTTGCTATGCTCAAGTGCCTCCCTTGTGTTCAGCTTTTGTAGAGTATTCATTCATTGTACCTTCACGTTGATGATCGTTGCTTACCCCTTCCCCACTTCTAGTGTGCAGTGTTTTAAATAGTGTGTGTTCATTTTCATTTTAGTGTGCTGTGTGCGAAACTTAAGTTGCAGTCTCTTAACAGTTTGCTGCATTATCTTTCCTGAAGTGTCATTATTTCCCCCCCGGTCAATTAATGTTGGTACAGACTTTGTGTCTGTACCAATACAACATTAATTGTCATTTGTATGCTTTTTAATGGTGCTGTTTAATAAAACTGTCAGTTGATTGTTCACACGAAAGCCTTTGTCAGTCTACAGTATCTATTGTCAAATAGCTTACCTAACTTGAATGGTAAATTCATAGTTGGTGGGTCTCTCACCTTAAAGAGAGTGGTGTAGTCAGATTTGGTTGTTTTAAAGTATCACTACCCATTTGGTCACACATAAATGGCCAAAAAGATCAAATCTACAAACCTTGTAGATCTGTTCCCTCATGCATCTCTTTAAATGCATCTCTAATTTAAATTATACATTTAAAAAAAGGTATTTGTTTTGAAAAATCATGAGCGTTATTACACGCCATGTTGTGCATTGAGCTAATAACTGTTTGTGGTAGAGTTGCAGCAGGCAGAGGAGATATGGGGCAGCTGTAATGACATGGGCCAAGTTATTATAGTGCTATTTAAATGCAATACCTATCGATCTTTATTCTCTCTCTCTTGTTTGAACTTGTTTGGTTAAAGTTCAAGTTGAAACAAACAAGTCATCTCTCGCTCTCTCGCTCTCTTGCTCTCTAACTCTGCTGCTAAAAGGGAACCTCCACCTAAAAACTGAAATGAAACAGTTCTCAACTGTCAGAGGAACAGCACAGTGTGGGTTAACTGAACTATTAAAAAAAGGAACTAAGTGTCCATCTAAGAGCTTACCAGATATGAAAATATAACGTGAACCTCAGAGGTTGTGACTTGTCACACGTACAGAAATGTAATCTGTACGAT
The DNA here is from genome assembly GCF_963280865.1 of Gymnoscopelus braueri. Lineage (NCBI taxonomy): Eukaryota > Metazoa > Chordata > Actinopteri > Myctophiformes > Myctophidae > Gymnoscopelus > Gymnoscopelus braueri. The sequence continues at coordinate 35,682,114 of NC_137625.1, read as the reverse complement.
TTTATAGATGCAAACCAGATCATGTGATACTGAAATGTAAACTGTATTATTTGATCTGGAACCGTAGTATGAAGTGTATGAAAATGATTGGACCAGCCTACTACTGTACGTTGGCGTAGCTGTAGAGAGATGGTATAAAAAACTAGAAAAAGTGCTCCTCGGAGCACAAGTCTCCGCCAGGTCAGGTAGGTTATTATGGCCTCCTGGTGGCGCTATAATAGGCCAATGTGAAAAGGGTGCCATTTATTCCTAGGCCGTGCACGGCAATCGGACACTGCATGCATGATTTGAGGCATTTTGTTCTAAAAATGTGTTTTGCTAAATTTGACCTGCTGGTGGCGCTATAACAGGCCAATGTTAAAAGGGTGGCATTTGTTCCTCAACGTAGTGCAAATGTGCATTCAAAGTTTCACCGCAATCGGACGCTGCGTTCATGATTTGCTGCATTTTGGGGCCACTCCTGCAAACATTACATGTCAATGTTAGCCAATCAGGATGGAAATGAAAAATCAAACAGATCCGTCTTGATCACATGACTATAAAGATCATGTGTACCGATTTGCGTGAAATTTGGATCAAATCTGAAGGCTTAATATATAAAAAAATGTTTTAAAAAAGTCTGCCTCCTGGTGGCGCTATAAAAGGCAAATGTGAAAAATGCAGGGCAAAGGTTTTTCCTTGGCCTCTAGAGAGTGTGCATAAAAATTTTTACACTGATCGGTGCAGTTATAGGTAAAAACACGAATCGGCCTGTTACAGCGCCACCATGAGGCTGATTTAAACATTTTCAAATGGCATTTCTTCCCCGGCTTAATGGGAATGTGTGTGCAAAATTTCACAGAAATTGCATGCTGTGTTGTGATTTGAGGCATTTTGTTCGAAACGGAGTACTCCTGCAAACTTTGAGAGACAATTTTTGCCAATCAGGATGGAATATGAAAAATCTGAAACGAGCCGTTTCTTTTAATGACTATAGAGATACAGTGTACCGATTTGGGGGATTTTTGGCCAAAATCTGTAGGAGTACTGTTCAATTTTTTTTTGCACAAATCAGCCTCCTGGTGGCGCTATAAAAGGCCCATGTGAAAAAATTGGAGCAGAGGTTCTGCTCTGGCATCCAGGGAGTGTGTGTGCACAGTTTCGCTGCGATCAAGCCAACGGTGCCAGAGATTAGCTGTCCACAAAATGACAGAATGACACACGACGGACACACACACACACACACACACACACACACACACACACACACACACACACACACACACACACACACACACACACACACACACACACACACACACACACACACACACACACACACACATGTATGGTATGGTGGGTTCTAACGTGGACTGGGCGAGATTCTTAACCCAGCCCGCCCCGCTCGCGGGGGGCGGGGGCGGGTGGGGGCTCGCGCAACAATGGCTGATAAGTGACAGTCTATTGAGAATTACCATCAGCGTTAATGCAAGAGAGAGAAACGTGAATAAAACACAATATGCATGTAGAGCTATTTCTGGATCCGCTTTATACTGTTTACCTGGCAAGAGAACCGGTTTGACGGGGAAACCGGTTTTTAATGGCCACCCATTAACAATTCGGCCGAATGCAAATAAGCCCGACTTGAAAACAAAGGCGAATTTCTGTGGTTGGCTTCAAGAGAATAGGGTGAGGGGGTGCTAATGTTGTTATGTTGATTTTTTGTTTTTTTCCCCCTGGGGGAGCAGAGTTTTCCAGACCGGGCCATGGCCCCATTGGCCTCTATGACGATACGCCCTTGCAGGGATTGTTCATCTGGAAACAAACATCCTTCAAAGACTAACATGAGCTCAAAATGGGGTTGAGGGGAAGGGGGGCACTTAGGACCTGTTGCAACAAGACTCCACCTGGTTGAAGATGCGTAAGAGAAAAACACAGGAGTGTAGCTTTAGACACACCCAGTATGATACTTATGTTAGGCTACTGCTTTGACGCAGAGTCGACAACAACAAACAACACAGTCAGAACTCCATTTTGTTTTAAATTAAGCATAAAGATTAGGGTAAGTGTTATTAATCAGGTCTGGTATTAGAGGTTGATGTAGAGTAATCATACTGAGAGAACACGTGTGGAGTCTGCTGTTATGAAGGTTAATGCTGTTTAAGTGTTTTAGACAATAGGAAATATTAGAACCACTTGTTATCGTCCATAAAAGTTTGTTTAATCTAACGTACAAACATTGAAGGAGAGCTTTGAATATGACCCCTCCCTTGCTCTCTTTCTCTCTCTCCCAGTCACTCTCAAGCCCATTCTTCAACTCTGTGTGTGTGTGTGTGTGTGTGTGTGTGTGTGTGTGTGTGTGTGTGTGTGTGTGTGTGCGCGCGCGCGCGTACGTCTCTCTCTCTCTCTCTCGCTCTCTCTCTCTCTCTCTCTCTTTCTCTCTTTCTCTCTCTCTGCGCAAACAACCCCTCCTCACCCTCCTCATCAGTCAGAGGCAGAGAGCAAGAGACAGATGGACAGAAGACGGACATTTTGCTGTTAAAACTTCTGAAAAGAGTGAGTAGAAATGTATTTTCTTTCTATTCTAAAACCACACTAATAGGTGCATGTCAAGGTAAAAGGATGATAATAGCCTAATAATAATAATTCAGGGTTAAATACTTGGGCTGTGAATTGAACAGAGTTATTTGCAAGGTTGACAACAAAAAGGAGAGAAAGCTAATAAAATTGCATTTGAGTAAAAGAGGACTTCAGTCTTCAGTTTTGTTCACAACAAAGATGTACAACGAGAAAATCATGCTAAACCCAATTTATACTTCATCATACGTGTGTGTGTGTGTGTGTGTGTGTGTGTGTGTGTGTGTGTGTGTGTGTGTGTGTGTGTGTGTGTGTGTGTGTGTGTGTGTCAATTTTTATTATTTCTTGTATCAAAGAGTATTTGTTATAATTTATATGCTCCTTTATCTATTTATTCTCTTATCTCTTTTTAAAGTGCACTGTTGCACTCTGAGTGTATTTGCTTTTATTGGGTAAAGAAAGCACTTTGTGTTGCCTTGGTGTATGAAAGGTGCTGTGTAAGTAAATATGGATAGACAGACAGACAGACAGACAGACAGACAGTTGAATTGACAGGAAACACATTGAAGTAATTTCAGTTACAATGAACCACAAAGCAGATGACATCTGCGTGTGTGTGTGTGTGTGTGTGTGTGTGTGTGTGTGTGTGTGTGTGTGTGTGTGTGTGTGTGTGTGTGTGTGTGTGTGTGTGTGTGTGTGTGTGTGTGTGTTTTTTTGCAGAAAATGCACTTAGGACTTCTGGTGATTAGTAGTTTTGTTCCCTATCTTCATGTATGTTGAATGCAATTATTGTAAGTCGCTTTGGATAAAAGCGTCTGCTAAATGACTGTAATGTTATGCACAAACAACCCCTCCCTCCTCATCAGTCAGAGACCAGATTGAGGAGAGATAGTTATTTGCAAGGTTAACAACAAAAAGAGATCGTTATTTGCAAGGTAAAAGAGGACAGATTGTCTTCAGCTTTGTTGACAACAAAGATTGACAACGAGAAAAAAACACGTTAAGCCCAATTTATGTAGCAGTGTCAAGTACTGAAAATAGCAGATCTACAGGCTCACAATGTGTTGCAACTGCGACGTCTACAGCTGGTAGATCATGACAGTTACTCTATGCATTTTTTTAATTTATTTATTTATTTTAGAACAGATGACCTCAGTTGAAAGTTAGCCCCATGTCCTGCTCTGTGAAGCTGAATGTTACTGTATCTTGACCAAAAGGTCACAGTTGATGGCCCTTGATCTGAGTATTCTTACCAAATATATTTTCTTAATCACCAAAGTACCTTAACAATGGGGGTTAGACTTGGACCCTCACAGTGGAGTCAGTACTGCTGTATGGAGCTGAGACATGGACCCTCACAGTGGGGTTCTTCCTCAGAATTTTGCAAACACTACCATCTCTTTGACAGGGTAAAGTTGATGATTCTGCGTGTTGGTGGTACATAATGAAACTGCAGCTAACAGCTCTACTGTGGTGTAGAGAATAGCGTGAGAGGAGAAGATGTGGTCACAGAGAAGGCTGTAGATCATGTGATGAGAAATGAGAGATGTGAAACCTTCAACCTAACCACATCCCATGCCTTGCAAAGAATACTTGTGTCACTGCAGCCACCGTTTCTGCAGGTCTTGGTACTTTTAAGTACATTTCCTCATTTATCAATTCTTTGCTTTACAGAAAATAGTTAAAACTGCAGATCTATAAGCTCACAACGCATCACAAGATCGTCTATTTAAAACTAAGATAAGATTTCGATTCTTAGAAATTTAGTGAATATTTGTCTTTCAAATGTAGTGGAGTGAGAGTCATAAGTTGCCAATAAATACATAAATAAACAAAAAATTAATTAAAAAATATGGAAGTACTGTAGTACTCACATAATGTTCTTAGTTAATTTCCATCACTCGTATCATATCATGAGCTGTTACTAATTTGGTGTAATTTTAGTGTACTGGGTAGTCTTAATGACCATGTTCATGAGTTCATGCATAGGATTATAAGACATTGTGGGCATGGATGTGTACACCCACCTACACACACACACACACACACACACACACACACACACACACACACACACACACACACACACACACACACACACACACACACACACACACACACACACCACACCACACCACACCACACCACACCACACCACACCACACCACACCCCCCCCCCACACACACACACACACACACACACACACACACACACACACACACACACACACACACACACACACACACACACACACACACACACACACACACACACACACACACACACACACACATGCACACAAACACCCCTGCCGCAGAGCACATACATTCACATACAGCACAACAGCTAAATTTATAATCATCTATACTCAACAGGATACAATATACATACACACTATCGTCAGCAACAGTATATTCAGAACTAGGTTTCTGTTAGCCGGTATATGCCGGCCAATACTGCTGGCATTATTATTATGATTATTATTAATTGAATATTAATAAAGTAGCATTATAATATGTACATTTAGAACCATTACAATCAAATTTAAAGTGTTTTACTGTATGTAAGTGTAGATAAAGGGGCAAACCTTTGTCTTGATAACTGACATTTTAACATGAGTTTGGAATCTGCCATTATTAATCAACATAATGAGGACATACATGATTACATCCACAATCACTCTGCTCAGCTTTTTCCAATGCACACTTGGTAATTGCATGGTCTTCTTTCTCTCAAGTGCAGTCTATTATGTTTTATGGCTAATGCACATATTGCGTTTTGCATATTGCATTGCTTGGCCCCTATATTGCTGCTTGCAGCTATATTGTTATTATTATTATTATGTATGTCCTGTCAGTATTGTCATGCTACATTCATACGTTTAAGTTTTTGAGTGTTGCGCTACACAGCAAAAATACGAAACAAAACAGATTATTGATATTGGCACTGTAGTTAAATCAAAGTTGTAATGTGATGCATTTATATGTTACTTTGTTATGATCCAAAGGTACGGTATGACAGGAGATACAGTCAGCCCTAAGGTAGCTACATATTTTCAAATATGGACCCTTCTGTAAAAAGGTTAGGATACATCTATCTCCCCTGTATGGTTGGTTCTCCTATATATATAAATATACAAATAAATATACAATTACCAGCTAAAAGCACAAGTACATTTTCTCATACTACTATGACTAAATATCGGGGCAATCTGTTACGCAACCTGGTTGAAGTTGCCTAAGAGAAAAAAACAGGAGTGTAGACACACCCCGCCAGTATTATACAAATGTCACTGCGTTGGTATATTCAACCATTTAGACGACAGCAAAGCTGTGAAAATAACATTCTGGACATTTTGTTTTGCCACATCAGATAAAAGCATAAAGATTCATACAGTATATGGTAAGTGTCATTAATCAATATAATAGTAGAACAAGTCCTTTTAGTCTGGTGGTATAAAGGTCAATGTAGGCTAATCATGCTACTAGAATGCGTTGTCGGTGTTTAGTTCTGACTGGTTTATTGCCTGGAGCAGATGGTGATAGAAAGCTCATGTTTGCACTTGATTGCACACACACTTTGTGTGTGTGTGTGTGTGTGTGTGTGTGTGTGTGTGTGTGTGTGTGTGTGCGTGCGTGTCTGTATGTGTTTATACTGTTCCTCATTTTGCTGGGGCCCCCTGCTGTAAGTGACATTTGTCACTTTCCTATAGTCACTTCAACAGTTGACAGTAAGTCTTGTGACTTCAGGGTCATTTAGTCATGTGATACTTATTTTTTTTGTTATTTGAAGTTTTCCTTAGGGTGCAGTTTATTTTTAAGAATGTAGTATGAAGAGAACATGTCAACGTCCAAACAGAATATCAAATATCATGCAGCCAGGCCGGCATATGTCAGTGGGCTGCCATTAAACGGGGGTGGATGACACTAGGTATCATCTCTCCTGATTGGGAAGCCCTCGTACAGGTGCAGTACCAAAGTACTGTAAATGTGCAGGGGGAGTACGCTATTCAGGGTACAGTATAAGGTACTGTGGGTGTACTGTACAAGGCGTGGTTGTAACCTAACCAAGAAATTGACTTTGTCATTTGGATAAATAAAAATGTTTTAAAAAAAATAGGGATCACATTACACAATACACATCATCCAGTGCTTTAACATTGGTGACCTGTTTTGACCATGGGGCATTTTGGGGGGTTTTGCCAAGGGTCTGGAGACCCCAGAATCGGGTCACAGGTCCGTCAACTGGTGCCCTTCGAAGGCGTAGTTAGGCTTAGAATTAGATACAGATTCAGGTTGGCAGTGGTGAGCTGTGGATTTTTTAAGCTATGGGGGCTCTATTTTATGACGTCACAGCGCGCGCATGTGCACATAGCCAGTCAGCTCAGTGCTAGTTGAAATACTGTATTCAACATGTGATTATTAATGTAATTATATTTATTATTATTTTGTTGCATTGTTAATTTGTTGTTTTTATTTTTGGTTAAATTAATTAATTATTCTATTTTCCTTTTAGTTTTATATAAAAGCCCTTTACATAGACTCACCCACACATAAGTAGTTAAAATAATCAGACAACTTGTCTTTGTCTTGTCTCAGAGAACTGGGTCCTCTGCTAAGCGATCCCCTTCACACTCAGCAGTGCAGACACTGTTGTCTCTCATTGTGAGAGGAATGTAACACATTCAATTCAAGTCCATGGCTTTTCTCGAGTAGCCTAATGTTATGCAAAGCAGCCAGGTAGAGGCTATTGAGAACGGCTCGCCACTGACGGCGCGAACCTTGAGAGGCTATTGTTTAAACTTTAAGGTGTTACAGACCGCCGCTGACGGTACGTGCTCGTACGTTCATGTGGAGCATGTGTGAGCCGACCCCCTGAGCACCCCCTAGAGCTCACCCCTGGGTTAAGGTTTTTTTTAGGGGATAGGTTTAGGGGTTAGGATGAGACATTTTTAAAGGTTAGGATTAGACATTTAGGGTTAGCGTTATGCTTGATTTATACTTAGTTGCGTGCCAGTGCGGTGTACCAAAAATAGCTGATCTACAATCTCAAAACACGTCACAGCAGGAGGACAGTGTTAGTTGAGGACAGGAGGAGATCAGGTTGTACCTGATCTAGTTGTGTGTTTGCCAAATAGCTTCAATAGTTTCATGAAGGTATTGTTGATGAGAAAGTTTAGACCATGAGTCGGTCTGATGTAAGTTTTGACAATCTAGCAACAGATTAATGATGGTATGACAGCATTTAAAGGAATGCTGTCTTCACAACTAGTTTGATGCCAGGGCTCCTAACCTTTAAAAGCACAAATTTTTCACAGTGTCCATTCACACACGGTTGATTTTAATCGATCCATTGTCTTAAGAAAACATTGTTTAATATTTTCTCTCCCACAGGATTGAACATGTTTTGACACTTTGAGTGAATTATTAGTATGTAGGAGTTCCACAGTTCCACAAATGTTGTGCAACATATTTCAGGAGCATTGAGGGGTTCAGTGTCTTGCTCAAGGACACTTCGACACTAACCCAGGTGGAACCTGGGATCAAACCGGGAACCAAGTTTGTGATTCCTAAGTGACCGCTCTACCACACACACACACACACACACACACACACACACACACACACACACACATACACACACACACACACACACACACACACACACACACACACACATACACACACACACACACACACACACACACACACACACACACCACACACCACACACCACACACACACACACACACACACACACACACACACACACACACACGCACAGAGAGAGATTACATTTTATGAAGGTGAAGCAAGGACCCACTGCACACAATGTATATTTGACATGGTTATATAATGTATATTCAACTCCAGGTGGAATGCATTCATTTGGTCGTCGTAGGTTCTCAAGAGCACAGCGTTAAGTGTCTGCCTAACTAGCTTCGGGAAACAGCACGCATACTCCTGGGAGAGGCTTCGTAGCCTAGATCACGATGCATTGTGAGCTTCAGTGAACGTGTAGATCAAATGGCTATTCAGTGCGCAACACCAGTGTGCAATTAAGTATATCTCAGGCAGCAAGCCAGCGGCAGCACTCCGCAGCAGCAACTTTTCTCTCTGTACAAAGAGACTAGGCATGTGACTCATATCAACTATGTAAATGTAACCAAATGATTAGAACAGACAGTTGAATCATGTGAAACAGAGTAAGTGTATTCAAACTATGTAATAACACTAGTTTAGTTTCATCAGTTTGGTTCACTCTCACGCTCACTCACTCTCACTCTGTCTTTGTCTCTGTGTGAAGAAGTGGTGCAGAAACAATGCCAGCTCATTCAGAATATCCGGCACAGTTTTTGGGGGCAAAATAACTTGTAAGAACTTGTTTGGTGAAAGCCTCTCACTCTCTCTCTCTCTCTCTCTCTCTCTCTCTCTCTCTCTCTCTCTCTCTCTCTCTCTCTCTCTCTCTCTCTCTCTCTCTCTCTCGCACTATCTTGATGTCTGTCTGTCTGTCTGTCTGTCTGTCTGTCTCTCTGTCTCTCTGTCTCTCTGTCTCTCTCTCTCTCTCTCTCTCTCTCTCTCTCTCTCTCTCTCTCTCTCTCTCTCTCTCATCTCTCGCTCCTCAGGTTCAGGTGAGGTGAGGCACAGACACGCCTCATCTCTCTCTCTCCCTCTCTCTCTCTCTCTCTCTCTCTCTCTCTCTCTCTCTCTCTCTCTCTCTCTCTCTCTCTCTCTCTCTCTCTCATCTCTCGCTCCTCAGGTTCAGGTGAGGTGAGGCACAGGCACAGTCACAGACACACCTCATCTCTCTCTCTCTCTCTCTCTCTCTCTCTCTCTCTCTCTCTCTCTCTCTCTCTCTCTCTCTCTCTAGCTCAGGTACAGACTCATCACCTGAGGCAGTTAGGATCAACAAACAACTCTGCCTCTACCTGCAGTTGAATCCTGTTTATATTATACACACAACCAACCCTATGTAACCTGAGTATGTCATGTGTTTACATTTTACCCACAACCAACGCTATGTAACCTGAATATGTCATGTGACCATGACAAGTGGGTGAATGTTAACAGAACTATTAAAAACAGGATCCAATAACTACTGTAGCCTACACAATAGAGAAGTACAGGGATTGTTCATCTGGAAACCAGATCTTCAAATACATTCTGTAATCTGATAATGTACTATGACTACATAGGGGTGGGACACTAGGACTTGTTGAAACAAGGCTCCACCTGGTTGAAGACTAAAAGAGATGAACACAGGAGTGTAGCTTTAGACACACCGAGTATGATACAAATGTTAGTGCTTTGGTACATTCAACCATTTTGACACGACAACCCAATGAACTTTGGACTAGTTTTTTTGTTTTACCATGGATTAAAGCATAAAGATTAATTTAGGGTAAGTGTTATTAATCAGGTCTGGTATTACAGAGGTTAATGCAGGGTAATCAAACTGCTAGAGCACATTTGTGGAGTCTGCTGTTATGAAGGTTAAAGCTGTTAAAGTGTTTTATACGACATATTAGAACCACTTGTTATTGTCTATACAAGTTTGTTTAATCTAACAAAGGAGAACTTTGGATTGAAGTATACCTCACCCCTGCTCTCTTTCTCTCTCTCTCCCCCCCCCCATCTCTCTTAAGTTGAATTCACATGTACTGTACTAGAGCACATCGCTGGATGATAATAATCATTATAACCCTCTGAAGATGCCCACTATTTGCACATTAAGTAACTAGTAACGATTCCATTTAAATCTCTGTACTTATAAACTGTGTTAGTGAACTGGAAAAGTAATCAGTTAATTAGTGATTAGAACTTAAGAAGACCATTATAAAATAATGTGAGTTAGAACACTGTTTCCAAAACATTTTCATGTGAAGGACCCTCAAACTGACAATTGAAAATAGCAAATCTACAAGCTTAAAACTTGTCACAAGGCAGCACATTGGGAGCTTGCAGATCTGCTATATTTGAACATAACATTTGTAATCCTGTATACACACACACACACACACACACACACACACACACACACACACACACACACACACACACACACACACACACACACACACACACACACACACACACACACACACACACACACACACACACTTTGTAGAGCTCAGGTTGATGACGCTAACAGAGGTGGTCAGGTAGAGGTATCTTTACTGGGGAGGTGTCGAGGTATTATTGGCCTCTGTATGACTGACAGCTCAGGCATCCAATCAGGTGCTCTGGACAGACGCCCATGTACCCTGGTAGTGAGCATGTCAGGTTAGTTTAGAGCTTTGTGCCTGTGGATGGAGACAGGCTCTGTTCTCTTTGTTGTGGGAGTCTCTCCTTGCCATAGGGTATTTCCTATCCCTGTTTTTATCCCTTAGAGTAGACAAGAGGCGCCTCTCTAGGTAGCTTCATGATTGCTATACAGTCTGAGACCATTTGTGTTTATCCCTAATGTGTTTATTCCTACTAACAACAACACTACATGTTTAGGGCAGCAGTGTGTTTATTCCTACTAACAACAACACTACATGTTTAGGGTAGTAGTGTGTTTATTAACAACAACACTACATGTTTAGGGTAGTGTGTTTATTAACAACAACACTACATGTTTAGGGTAGTAGTGTGTTTATTAACAACAACACTACATGTTTAGGGTAGTAGTGTGTTTATTAACAACAACACTACATGTTTAAGGCAGTAGTTATGGGGTGGGTATGGGGCTTGGTTTCAAAATGTTTTCAAGATTTATCAAAATGTTTCGAAAATAGCCGATCTATAAACTCAAAATGGGCAGTAATGGGGCACGTTGTGAGCTTGTAGATTGGCTATTTTCAAACAAAGTATAAATAGGGTTAAAGTGGTTAAACTGCCCCTCGTTTGCTGTGGACCCCTGGGGGCCCCCAGACCACACTTTGAGAACCACTGCTCTAAAGATATGATAAAAATATTATTGTAATTTAAATTTTATATTATTCAATTGTAGAATTGAGAAAACAGATGAAACATATCACACTTAAGAACTCAAAGGGCACCCTAAGAGTGCTCTAGAGTGTGCGTAGATTCTGTTCTTACCTAAGAACAGATCACAGCTAAGAAAACATTGTTGAGTATACCAAAATCTTCTTAAAAACTTCTTAAGTGGGTCTAAGAATACATTTCCTCTTAAGAACAGTTGCTGAATGAGGCTCATTGTAACACAGACAAAGAAGGAGAAGTTTTCTTAACTTCCCTCTCTCACTCGAGCGGTATAGAGGCCGGGCAAAAGGCGTGGCCAAGCTTAGGCTGAAGTAGTTCCGTGGCCATATTAGGTGTGCTCCATATCAACAACATTGACAGTTACCCACGAGTCACGACGTGTCCTGAACTACAGCAAATGTATTGGTAAAGGACAGAAGATGGACCGGGCAATGCGTGACAGAGAGATACCATACAGAGAGAAGCTGAACGCAGACGCAAAGGCACGCTACCAACACGATCAGTGTTCCCATATTTTGCGAGAGAAATAAGCAGCCAGGTCTATGAAAACAAGCCCAAAAGAAGTGGCTTAGTGACATCGGCTACTTGAAAATAGCCGATCTACAAGCTCACGTGAGCTTGTACATAGGCTATTATAAAAAAAACTCTTGCAATAAAATAAAGAATATTTGGAATATTTTTTAAAACATTCTAACAACACAAATGCTCCCTGGCACAAAACATTTTCATGAAAAGATTTGAGAACCACTGGTTTAAATGTTTTTTTTTTTTTTAAAAGCCTAAATAAGCAAGTACCTAAATAAGCCTAAATAAGCAAGTACACTTTATAAATAAGCCACACAAGACTACTAATTTTACAAGCAACTTTACAGAAAAAGAAGCCCAAAGTCGCTTATAATAAGCCGACATGGCAACACTGATGCTTGCCGATCGCCCTCCCTCCAACAGATGTATATTTTTGATTGTGTGCTGTCATGCTCGTTTGAGCTTATATGTGTTTGGGAATGTTGTTGAAGGTTATGTTATTTCGTCAGCTGACACCCAAGCCGTACTACATTTATTTGATATCTCCGACGTCTGAACACTTGCTGACAGACAGACAAGAGTCCCTGGCTGTTTACTCAGCCACTGTGACCATGAGGAAATGTGTGCAATTTAACTTTTTTAATTTAACGTCTGAAACCTTGGCATTGCATCCGATAATGCAGCACTGTCGTACCATTGCTAAATTAGAGCAACAGACAAGTTAGAGATAGATAATAATGTACACCGTCTACTTGCTGGACAACAAACACAGGACTACGGACTACACTACACTACTCTACACTTGTGGCAGCTGTCAATCTACTCACTCACTATGGCGGCGAAAGTGGGCTGATTTAACGGCGTCTCGACCCTGTTACGTCGCTATGCCCGGCCCCTATAGAAACAGTGTGTGTGTGTGTGTGTGTGTGTGTGTGTGTGTGTGTGTGTGTGTGTGTGTGTGTGTGTGTGTGTGTGTGTGTGTGTGTGTGTGTGTGTGTGTGTGTGTGTGTGTGTGTGTGTGTGTGTGTGTGCGTGTGTGTGCGTGCGTGCCTGCCTGCATGCGTGCGTGCGTGCGTGCGTAAGTGTGCGCGTGTATGTGTGTGTGTTCTAAGATTACCAGTTCAATCCCTGACTCCTCCTGGCTGGGTGTCCTTGAGCAAGACACAAATACTTTTCCTTTACACCAGGGGTGTTCAACAGGGAGTCCAGGACCCCTAGGGGGTTCTCAGAGTTACTACAGGGGGGGGCACCAAATGTTTGTGTGATAGAAACTTTTTTCCACTTGTACCCTAGCATCCCTATTCTGGGAATGGGGATGCTCCACCGAAAATAGCAGATCTACAAACTCACTATGCATCGAGCTGCAATGTGTGTGTGTGTGTGTGTGTGTGTGTGTGTGTGTGTGTGTGTGTGTGTGTGTGTGTGTGTGTGTGTGTGTGTGTGTGTGTGTGCGCGTGCGTGTGTGTGTGCGTGTGTGTGTGTGGTTCCTGTTTTCTGATCTATTTTACTGACTGTAAACTTGACCGTTGACAGGTTTAATAAAGACCTAAAGATGAGCGACTGTGAGGAGAGAGAGGAGGAGGGACCTGACAAACATCACATCCACAGACCAGAGTCTCCAACAGACAGCTGTGTGTCTACGAAGAGTGACTGGTCTAAAGGAAGAGCTCCTGACTTCAGTAATGAACCAGGACCTCCACACACAAAGTATGTCAAACTATGGAATATCTATTATCTATGCAACTTGTATTATACTGTATTTTTAGAACATTTTAGTGGTAATATTATTTCATAAATTTTTGTTCTGTTTTCATGTTGCTGCAATGTCGTGATGGGAAACCCAAAGATTATACTCTCTTATACTTGTATAATGGGACATAACAAACTGACTTTTCATTCACGTGATAATTGTATAAACATTTTCCAGAAGTCTTTACCACAGACCAGAGTCTCCAACACTCAGCTGTGTGTCTATGAAGAGTGACTGGTCTAAAGGAAGAGCTCCTGACTTTAGTAATGAACCTGGACCTCCAGACACAAAGTATGTGAATCCTCCTATACAATATACACACTATAACACTGTACAATATACAGAACACTAAAACACTATACCAGCGGTTCCCAACTGCCGTTCCACGGCCCTTTAGTGTGCCGTGTGAGAACAATAGATACGTGGGCTGCCTTGAGCCATTGGCTCATCGTCCGTCACCAACACACAGCCAATCGCCACCGAGTCCATTCACTTTCTGTGAATCGACCCTTGCCCATAGGAATGCAAATGTGTGGCTTTGTCTTGGCCATCACCTGTACCCGCCTGGCAGGTACTCAGGGGTGACAGGTCAGAACAGGCCGGTACATTCAGTTAAAAGATTCAGCGCCAGTCCACCGTACCGGGAAGAAGAAGGGCTGTCAAAAGCCCATATTATAACCTGCCATGAACGCATGTCCAACAATAAAACACATGTACTAACGTTAAATAAACATAAGTGTTAGTTTTCGTATGAAGTGCTTCTAAATCGCGTGTTGTTTGTGGTGTTTAATTACTCCACGGAGAGGATCTCTCGCAAGCCGCAGTGCCGCCAAAAGTTGTCTGTGGGGTAACCGGAAGACTCGCCCCAAAAGCCGCTCACCCCCATTTTTTCTGCGGACCAGAGGTTCTTGTATACTTGTCTTTGTTTTACTGAGGATAAGGTTAGAAATAAGTTTAAGGTTAGGCATAGTTTTACTAAGGTTACGTTTAGGAATAAGGTTAGGTTTAGGCATAGTTTACTGAGGTTACGTCAATTGGCTCATTTGGGCCACGGCCAGAGCCTTTTCTGGTGGTTTTGGACAACCGCCTAGCCAACCAACTTGGCTAAGCTATGTAACAAACTATGGAATGTCTATAAATCTATGCAACTTGTATTGTACTGCATTTATTGTGGTAATATTTCATTCATTTTTGTTCTGTTTTCATGTTTCTGCAATGTCGTGAAGGGAAACTCAAATATTTTACTCTTCTACGTGTATATTGGACATACCAATGAAGAATCTTGAACAAATTGACATTTTCATTCACATAATAATTGTATAAACATTTGTATGATTTCAGAAGTCTTTACCACAGACCAGAGTCTCCAACACCCAGCTGTGTGTCTATGAAAAGTGACTGGTCTAAAGGAAGAGCTCCTGACTTCAGTAATGAACCTGGACCTCCAGGCACAAAGTATGTGAATCCTCCTATACAATATACACACTATAACCGCTTATCCAACGTCTTATAAGGTTAATTCATAGTTAGTAAGTTAGTAAGTTATGACCCACATACCCAACTCAAACAGGGGAAAATAACGATTGGATCACATGGAAATGTCGCCAATGTGGATATCTGACTTCATATGACGCCAGTCTCCTATTACATATGTATGATGTAAATGGCAAACGTAGCGAAGTTAACATTAGAAGTACAGTTTTAAAAAAGGAATGTAAAAGTACTTGCGCGTTACTCGTCACACACATATGCGACAAGTGTCCGGAAGCTCCATCCACTCCCATTATATGGGGAAAAAACGTAAAGACTGTCCAATGCGACAAGTTGACAGGGCTGATACGCGCGCACTAGCATGAAGTCCAACGCATCGGTTCAGCATTGGTGAACTATCACCCGGTAGTGATAGGCACTAACCAATGGGAGTTAACATTAGAAGTACAGTTTTAAAAAAGGAATGTAAAAGTACTTGCGCGTTACTCGTCACCAGGTGGCAAGCATGCCGTCTTGAAAATGAAGCCAGTAGGCATGGACACACATACGGGACAAGTGGCCGGAAGCTCTATCCACTCCCATTATATGAGGAAAAAAATTGAAAGACTGTCCCAATACGACAAGTTGACAGGGCTGATACGCGTGCACTAGCATGAAGTCCAACGCATTGGTTCAGCATTGGTGAACTATCACCAGGCAGTGATAGGCACTAACCAATGGGACAGATGCGTCCTGTGATCACTCCACTGGGCGGGTTTTTCACCTATAGTTTTCTTTCAGTGATCCAGCTCTCCAAATGCAAGGAAGATAACCCAAAACAAACGGCCAGACACACACACAACAGATGCATCCTATTTCAATAAATGTAATCATCCTTATTTGTGGTGAATGACCTGAATAATTTGCACAGTTTACCCCATCTGAATAGCTTATGTGAGCATTATAAGGAATAGCAGAATTATAAATTACTGTCCAAAATAAGTTTTTTATTAATTCTACAGTTTCACATATAAACGTGGGCTAAAAAACGAAACATCTCTGTGCTTTATTTTCACAAATTGTTCTACCATATGAATCTGTCATTCATAATTATTGATGTAATTCATATTGATGTGTAGCCTACGTAAACCCTCTATTCTCAGGAAAACGGACCTACATTTCTTGGACGCTTTTTTCTGTCAACACCAAATCTCTTTGCCAAAAGTAGCCGATCTACAAGCTCACAACGACCAGAGCCCTTTCTGGCTGTTTTGGACAACTGCTTTATCTGACCAACTTGTCTAAGCTATTCAGCAAACTATGGAATATCAATCCATAGTTTGTTATTTAAGACTATATTTAACAAACTATGGAATATCTATAAATCTATGCAACTTGTATTGTACTGTATTTTTAGTACATTTTAGTGGTAATATTTCATTCATTTTTGTTCTGTTTTCATGTTTCTGCAATGTCGTGAAAGGAAACTCAAATATTTTACTCTTGTACGTGTATAATGGACATAGCAATGAAGAATCTTGAACAAATGGACATTTTCATGCACATAATAATTGTATAAACATTTGTATGATTTCAGAAGTCATTACGACAGACCAGAGTCTCCAACACCCAGCTGTGTGTCTATGAAGAGTGACTGGTCTAAAGGAAGAGCTCCTGACTTCAGTAATGAACCTGGACCTCCAGACACAAAGTATGTGAATCCTCCTATACAATATACACACTATAACCGCTTAGCCAACGTCTTATAAGGTTAATTCATAGTTAGTAAGGCTGAAATACAGTTATGACCCACATACCCAACTCAAAATGGGGAAAATAAAAACAACGATTGGATCACATGGAAATGCTGCCAATGTGCCGCCAGTCTTCTATTACATATGTATGATGTAAATGACAAATGTAGCGAAGTTAACATTAGAAGTACAGTTTTAAAAAAGGAATGTAAAAGTACTTGCGCATTCACCAGGCGGCAAGCATGCCGTCTTGAAAATGAAGCCAGTAGGCATGGACACACATACGCGACAAGTGGCCGGAAGCTCCATCCACTCCCATTATATGGGGAAAAAACAGAAAGACCCAATGCGACAAGTTGACAGGGCTGATACGCATGCACTAACATGAAGTCCAACGCATCGGTTCAGCATTGGTGAACTATCACCCGGCAGTGATAGGCACTAACCAATGGGACAGATGCATCCTGTGATCACTCCACTGGGCGGGTTTTTCACCTATAGTTTTCTTTCAGTGATCCAGCTCTCCAAATGCAGGTGGAATGCAAGGAAGATAACCCAAAACAAACGGCCAGACACACACACAACAGATGCATCCTATTTCAATAAATGTAATCATCCTTATTTGTGGTGAATGGCCTGAATAATTTGCACAGTTTACTCCATCTGAATAGCTTATGTGAGCATTATAAGGAATAGCAGAATTATAAATTACTGTCCAAAATAAAGGAGAAGTTTTTTATTAATTCTACAGTTTCACATATAAACGGGGGCTAAAAAACGAAACATCTCTGTGCTTTATTTTCACAAATTGCACTGTTCTACCATATGAATCTGTCATTCATAATTATTGATGTAATTCATATTGATGTGTAGCCTACGTAAACCCTCTATTCTCAGTAAAAACGGACCTACATTTCTTGGACGCTTTTTTCTGTCAACACCAAATCTCTTTGCCAAAAGTAGCCGATCTACAAGCTCACAACGACCAGAGCCCTTTCTGGCTGTTTTGGGCAACCGCTATATCCGACCAACTTGTCTAACCTATTTAGCAAACTATGGAATATCAATCCATAGTTTGTTATTTAAGACTATATTTAACAAACTATGGAATATCTATAAATCTATGCAACTTGTATTGTACTGTATTTTTAGTACATTTTAGTGGTAATATTTCATTCATTTTTGTTCTGTTGTGTTGTGTCTGTTCTGTATGTTTCTGCAATGTCGTGAAAGGAAACTCAAATATTTTACTCTTGTACGTGTATAATGGACATAGCAATGAAGAATCTTGAACAAATGGACATTTTCATGCACATAATAATTGTATAAACATTTGTATGATTTCAGAAGTCATTACGACAGACCAGAGTCTCCAACACCCAGCTGTGTGTCTATGAAGAGTGACTGGTCTAAAGGAAGAGCTCCTGACTTCAGTAATGAACCTGGACCTCCAGACACAAAGTATGTGAATACTTTGTGTTTGTGTTAAAATCTGGAAAATGTTATAATGCCATCAAGTCTCTTTACCAAGCACCTGTTGCCTGTGTTCAGATTAATGAATACAGAACTGGATGGTTCCCTCAACAAGGAGACATTTTGTCTCCAACATTGTTCTCAATTTATGTGAATGACTTAGCCCTTAAAATTAAGGATTCTGGCTTGGGAATCCCTGTTGATGATCAAAGTTTAAGCATATTGTTGTATGCGGACGACATAGTCTTACTTGCTGAACATGAAAGCGATCTGCAGTTAATGCTGGACATTGTTGCAGAATGGTGCTGGAAATGGAGACTGGAGGCAAACCAGGACAAAACCCAAATAGTACATTTCAGACAAAAATCACTACAGAGAAGTTCAGTTGTGTTTAATTTTGGGTCAATAGGGTTGTCATATACTGACCAGTATAAGTATCTTGGATTGACATTGGATGAGCACATGATATTTAATGATGCTGTTGGTGTCCTAGCTCAGTCAGCGGGCAGGGCACTGGGCTCTGTCATGAACAAAGTTAAACACTGTGGTAATTTAGGATTCAACACCTATACACAACTCTATGAATCAGGGGTATGTCCGGTGTCTGACTACGCTTCTGGGGTTTGGGGTTTCCGGGAACATACAAGTTGTAACACTGTGCATCATAGAGCTATTAGATCCTTTTTGGGAGTCCATAAATTGACTCCAGTGTTGGCAATTAACGGGGATATGGGATGGGAACCTCCAAGCATCAGACACAAATGTGAAATGGTTAGGCTATGGAATAGGCTTGTGAAGATGTATGACCAGAGACTCACAAAAAGATTTTTAACTGGGATTTTAGATTTGGTCACTCTTGGACAAAATAATTGAGATCTTTATTTTATTCAAATGATTTTTATTTATTTTTTCAAAATAAGTTAATATGTGACGTTCACAAAATTAGAAGTACAATGTTTTCCAGATATAAAGAGCAATGGTGTAATGATAGATGGTATAAGCCCAAGTTACGAACCTATTGTCTCATAAAAGACAGGTACATGGTAGAACCGTATGTAAAGTATAATTTAAACAAAAGACAACGATCTCTATGTGCACAATTACGGTCAGGAACACTACCATTAGCTCTGGAGACTGGCAGGTTTAATGCCACTCCAGAGGAAGAGAGATATTGTCTGTTTTGTGAACTTGGGGAAATTGAAAATGAGGTACACTTTTTGTTTTATTGCTCAAAGTATGATGATATAAGAGAGGTATTTGTTAGTAAGATGTCTTCTATTTGTGGAAATTTCCTTGAGTTAGATGATTATGAAAAATGTTAGATATGTTTTGTTAAAGGAGTTTTTGTTGTAGCAGATTTTATTTGTCAAGCTTGGGAGAGAAGACAGAACAGTCTGTATAATTTTGAGGTATAATTCTGAGATGTAATTGAATGTACTACGTGAATACATTGTAAAACATGTTATAAACGTAAAATGGTGTCTTATAAACCCATGAGGGTTGAGCACTTTGTGTGCAGGACACAGAAATAAAATTATCTATCTATCTATCTATCTATCTATCTATAATGGACATTGAAGATTGAAGAATCTTGAACAAATTGACATTTTCATTCACATAATAATTGTATAAATATTTGTATGATTTCAGAAGTCTTTACCACAGACCAGAGTCTCCAACACCCAGCTGCGTGTCTATGAAGAGTGACTGGTCTAAAGGGAGAGCTCCTGACTTTAGTAATGAACCTGGACCTCCACACACAAAGTATGTGAATCCTCCTATACAATATATGACATACTTTTGAATATGGATTTGAATTTGCTGAAATAGTGTCTTCAAAACGGATCTGTAGAAATCAATGGGCCACGTGACGGCTCCCTTCATCCATATTTTACAGTCTATGCTTGTAACACGTTCCTACCCACCCCTGGCCAAACACTAACCCGAACCTCACCCTAACCTAACACTAACCCTAACCTCACACCAACATACCCATCAGACTATTGGGATGTGGGACTATCTACTACTTTAAATTATAGACATAATGCATTGCCTTTATGTCCGCAGAGAGAAGACACCCGGACTGAAGACACCCAGTCAAACCAGAAGTGGACAAAGTAAGATGGAATTAATAAAAACAAAAACAATAACACAAAATAAAGAAATAGAACAGACAAGTGACTCTAGTTCTGTGGGTGTGTATGTGTATATATATATATATATATATATATATATATATATATATATATACTAGGGCTGTCAGAACGAATTTCACAATTTGAAAATAATTCGAATGTGAAAAAAATGTATAATATTCGAATGCTAAAATTGCCATTCGAATTAAAAAAAAAAATATATATATATATATATATTTTTTTAAAATTTATTTTATTGTTTTTATTGTTTTTATTGTTTTGTTTTTTTTGTTTTGTTTTTTTTGTTTTTTTGTTTCTTTTTAAATTTTTTCCAATGCGAAAACATTGGTAGGTCACTTGTTTATAGTAACAGAGAAAGTTACGTTTTGTATGTGTGCACGTATGTGTTTATTATTGTACTACATTTACATAATTAAATGTACACAATTTACATTAAAAAAACAATTTTATATAATTATATATTATATAACATATTCGAAAATATTCGAATATTAAGAATAATAAAGCATTGAAATTCGAATGGGATTATAGAGGAGAACTGACAGCCCTAATATATACACACGCACACACACACACACACACACGCACACACACACCAACACACACACACACACACACACACACACACACACACACACACACACACACACACACACACACACACACACACACACACACACACACACACACACACACACAATTAATAATTATTATTATTATGATAGCAACATTTTGCAGAACATCTCCCATCAACATTTTGCTGCTTTTATTTGTACAAGTTAGTGACAAATAAAACCTTCTTGAATGATTCTTCATTCTATTAACATTTAATGTTAAAAACGTAAATGCTTAAATGGGAAAAGACAGCCATGCTAAATGTACACATTGTTCAGTATGTCCATAATAATAATTAAATGATTAATAAACCTTTAAATAGGGAAACTATCTATAAAAAAGATCCAATGTTATTTATGTTGGTTGTTTTTCTCAATTAATTGCACATTTTCTTGAATCCATTTAATTTGCAATGTATACACATTGCAAGGAAGTAAAGTAAAGTAAATAAAAAACCCTGAATGTTTCAAATCTATTCATTCTTTGCAGTTGTCAGTCTGCATGAGGATTTAAAAGATTATAAGATCAGTTTGAACAGTCTTGATCGTGTGACATACGTCACTGAAGTGCCCTCCCTCAGCAGCATCTACACAGAGCTCTACATCACAGTGGGAGAGAGTGAAGGGATTAATAACCAACATGAGATCTGGCAGCTTGAGACAGCATCCAAGAAGAAGACCCTCCATGATAAACCAATCAACTGCTGTGACATCTTTAAACCCCTCCGTCTTGGCAGAAAGACACCCAACAAAATAATTCTGACCAAGGGCATCGCTGGTATTGGAAAAACATTCTCTGTGCATAAGTTCACTCTGGACTGGGCGAAGGGTTTGGAAAATCAAGATGTCGTTCTCCTGGTTCCCTTTTCATTCCGGGAGCTGAACTTGGTCAGAGATGAGAAGCACAGTCTTCTCTCACTGATCCATGTTTTACACCCAACATTAAAGAAGGTCACAGCAGAGCAGCTCGCTGACTGGAAAGTTGGCTTCATCTTTGATGGTCTGGATGAAAGCAGGTTTTCAATGAACTTCCACAAAAATGACATTGTTTCTGATGTCACAGTGACATCATCAGTGGACGTGCTGTTGACAAACCTCATCAAGGGTAATCTGCTCCCCTCAGCCCTCCTCTGGATAACTACCAGACCTGCGGCAGCCAATCAGATCCCTCCTGCACTTGTTGACATGGCCACAGAATTGCAAGGGTTCACAGACTCCCAGAAGGAGGAGTTCTTCAGGAAGAGATTCAGTGATGAGAAGCTGGCCAGCAGAATCATCTCACACATGAAGACATCAAAGAGCCTCCACATCATGTGTCACATACCAGTCTTCTGTTGTATCACTGCTACTGTTCTGGAGGACATGTTGAAGACAGACGAGACAGGACAGCTGCCCAAGAACCTGACTGGGGTGTACAGCCACTTCCTGTTGGTTCAGACAAAGAGGAAGAAGCAGAAGTATGATGAGACATATGAGTTGAATCAACAGCAGCTCATGGAGACTGACAGGGAGGTTCTTCTGAAGCTGGGCAGGCTGGCATTTGAACATCTGCAGAAAGGTAGCATCATATTCTACCAAGAAGACCTGGAAGAGTGTGGTCTTGATGTGAAAGACGCCTCACTGTACTCAGGAGTGTGCACAGAGATCTTTAAAAGAGAGAATGTGAAATTCCATTCCAAATTGGTCTACAGCTTTGTTCATCTGAGCATCCAGGAGTTTCTGGCTGCAGTCTACCTGTTCCACTGTTTCACAGAGAAGAACATGAAGGTACTGGAGCCATTCCTGGGGGGTAGTGTCAGTTCCTTGGATGACTTCCTGCAGAGAACCACTGAAAAAGCCCTAGAAAGTAGAAATGGCCATCTGGACCTCTTTGTCCGCTTCCTTCATGGCCTCTCACGGGAGTCCAACCAAAGTCTGTTAGGAGGTCTGTTGGGTCGGACAGAGAATAGTCCAGAGAGCATCCAGCGAGCCATCAACAACCTGAAGGAGATGACCACTAAAGATTACTCTCCTGAGAGAATTATCAATATCTTCCACTGTTTGATGGAGATGAATGACCACTCAGCACATCAGGAGATCCAACGGTACCTGAAGTCATGGGACAGATCAAAGGCAAAACTGTCTGAGTCCCAGTGTTCAGCTCTGGCTTTCATGCTGCAGATGTCAGAGGAAGTTCTGGATGAGCTTAACCTGGACACATACAACACATCAGAGAAGGGGCGTCATAGACTGATCCCAGCTGTGACGAACAGCAGAAAGGCTCGGTTAGTATTCATGTGAATAAAAAACGTACTAGAACAAAGTCAATCTACCTTCACACCGATAACACTATAACTATAAATGATGGTTAATGTAAAAGCTCAAATAATAGCTGTCCAGGTCTCAAATAGTGTTTTCAATACACTGGCCTTTATTTTCCCATAAAGGCCAGAAACACAACACACTGTGTTGTGTGTATGGGCAAATAAAGGCCAGTCCCCAGTGAAGCAGGATTAGAACAAGACTAAGGCTAAACATACTGCTAGATGGTCAAACTGTTTTGTTTTTTTTACTGACTGACAATGTCACCCTTACCCAACACTCTTAGTAGATAGATAGACCGTTATCTCCAGGGGCAGCACAGCAGTTAAGGTAGAGATACAGAGTAAGATAATAACTGTACGATACAGGAAGGGATCGATACATTAATATTAATGTATTAAAGTTCCAGAGCTTAGAGAACGTATGTCTGTAGAGCACGGAAGGCCCCGTCCACCATCCGTCTCCCTCTCTGAACTTTGTAGGAACATGAATGTGGAAGTCATCAGATAACATTAGCTAGCAGGTCAACCACAACTAAGGGATGTGATTCTACACATTGTACAAAACCAGTACAACCATGCAGTACCATACTGAACTGTATATCCATTCTGGGACTACTTAGATATGGGCACACACAATCCAAAAGGGAACAAAGAACTTAGTACCACACAGAACAACAAGAGAACTCAAGTCCTCTGTACCTCTGTTCTGATTAGCTGTTCTGGACCATAACATTAGTAAGTTAATTGGCATAACGCCTAAATTGGGGAGAAAAAGGGTTACAAAATTATTGTCTACTCTAAATTTAAGGGGGGGACGCAGCCCCATAGTTCCCGCGGACTTCTTTTATGCCTTTATTGATAGGACAGTAGGCTGACAGGAAATTGGGAGAGAGAGTTGGGGGGGGGGGGGGGGGTTGACACGCAGCGAAGGCCGTCGGGATCGGGAGTCGAACCTGTGAAACGCAGTCTGGCTGGATTACCAGCCTAGGTGCCCAGACGGTTATGCCAACCGTCCGGGCCAAGTGCTAGATATAAATGCCAGATTTAGCTACTATGTATATCTGTGAACTTCCCATGCAAACTGCTAGCCTAGCCACTTAGCTCTGCTGAAACTCCGGCTGATCAGCACAGCTGATTTTTATATTTTGATTCGTTTAATTTCAGAAAGCCAAGGTGTGCTATCATGCTCATTTGAGCACGGTCAAAGAGTTTCAACCAATCAGATTGCTTGGTCAGAACTACCTGTTGTATCATTAATAATGTCAGATTTTGCATTTAATCTGTATTTACAGACTTGTTGGCTGTGACCTCAGTGAGACATGGGGTGAAGTTGTTGCTTCAGCTCTCAGCTCTAATCCTTCACATTTAAAAGAACTGGACCTGACTTACTGCAACCTGGGACAGGGAGATTCACTGGAGCTGATGGGTGCTGGACTGAAGAGTCCACATTGTTGTCTGGAGATTCTCAGGTCAGACTAATTTACCAGAATGTAAATATTATATGAATGCAGTGTGTGAGACCGTATTTGAAGAGTGTTAATAAGGTTGATAGCATTGCAACCAACACTGATTAGAATAATGATACTGTACATTGACCACAGTATGTAAAGCCATGCTGAGATACATGGCTTTATTATTATTGTGGGCTCACTGCAAAGTGAGCACACTAATGTTCTTCCCGCTTTATATTTCTTTCTAAATTTATGCTGTGCACATTTTTGTGATTCTTATTTCTTCCACATACTTTGTGCTACAAATGTTATTAAAACTTTAACATATTCAGCTATAATAATAATAATAATGATAATCTTTATTTCAGACCCGTGGGTCCATATAAAAGAAGACAGCACATAATATAAAAAGAGACAGCAGTATATGAATATATACAAAATATAAGTAATATATAAATGATGTTGTGCGGGTGTATTTAACTTTTAGAAATGTTTTATACTTTTTGAATTTTTTCTAGAGCACTTATATGCTCTAATAACTCCTTCATACTTTCACCTAGAAACGTCATTCAAACTTTCAAATGCTCGACTATCTTTGGATTTTCATTGGTGATTTAATGTTTTTGTAAATGTTTATACTTTTTGAAATATTTTACTTTATTCATACACTTTTCATCCCATAGAGAACGTATTTTTAAGTTGATCACAAAAATCATCAAACCCACCTCATACTTTTTTGAAATCACAGTTTTAATCTACTCAAAATATTCACCTTACACGCATGTTTTTGTTTTCCAAAACGTAGGGAAACTTGTTTCACAAAATGTGACTACCAAAGCACGTTACACAAGAGGGTGTGCTTTACTGTGATTATTGGTACGGCAGTGATGTGGTCAGGAACGAGGTGGAGCCGAGTGCCGCAAGCAACACAGAAGTGCCAATGATCATGGTAAAGCCACACTCGAGTATAATATTTCAGGAGCCAGGTCTTTGTGCTTTTACCAAGTTTTGTCAAAGGCCTTTGCACCTTAGAGGAGCAAAGGGCTCAAAATACAAGGACACTTTGGTAGAGTTTTGGGTTGCGTACTTATCTTGTCATGGTGTAACTAGTCCAATTGGCGACATATATCGCTCCATTGCTCAGTTGATTAGAAACAGCTCTCAACGTCACTCTTTTAGCATGATGAACGCAAACAAAGCCGATGGTATATAACATCACAAAACCCTGTACGAAGAGTGTTTCTTCTTCCAGAGAAAATGGCTAAATCAACAGGAACATTTTTCTTTAGGATCAAGTAACTGATCTCCTGCCTGTTAGACTTCAGCTCTTGTATCTCTACTCCCAAATCCTCACAGTTAGACCAGGTCCCTAATATATGGTTAGTTTCTCTCCCCAGGAATGTAATATCTGGTGTTTGATTCTTTATTTAGACTGGTTCACTGCTGGTTGTCAGAGAGATGCTGTGAAGTTCTGGCATCAGCTCTAAGTTCTAATCCAGCCCTCCATCTCAAAGAACTAGACCTGCGTTTGAACGTCCTGAATGATTCAGCACTGCAGCTGTTCTCTAGACTGAAGACTCTCGAGTGAGTAGAATGAACTGTGTCCATGTTTGTTAGTTCACTGTTTCTATGAGAATGTTTCAATGGTTGGTAGGCAGGCTGGGGGTGAATATGAGTAAAATGAATGAATAATTCACCACCTACATGCAATTGGCTCATACAAATATAATAATAATAATAATAATAATAATAATAATAGTAGTAATAATAATAATAATAATAATAATAATAATAATAATAATAATAATAATAACAACAATTCGTATTATTATTATTGTTTGGAGTAAATTATACATTTTAATTTGTATTTCAATTCACGCCCAGCATTCCTTTCATGTTCCTTCATCAGTCCGTAAAATCGGTGAAATTATTAAACAGCTTTGTCCCTTTTCTTTTACAACATGAAAAGTAATCACTAATGTTCATGTAAGTACATTACAAGTTATATTAATATATTACTTAACCCCCAGAAAAAATTATGTACATGTTGTACTTCCTACAGAGTGAAACATGGAGGAGGAGACTGGATTCAACCTCAACTCCTTACAAGATGTGAGTGTCTGTCTGTCTGTCTGTCTGTCTGTCTGTCTGTCTGTCTGTCTGATAAAGTGTCATATCACAAATCATACTGGCCCCTCCCTCCCTGCATAGATAGATAGATCGATAGATCGATACCTTTATTTACCCTGCAGGGGAATTTCAGTCGCCCAGAGGCAGCACAGCAGTTAAGAGTTACAAAGTTAAAGGTACATTGTTAGGAAAGTACTGTCGGCCTGGGCCGCAGCGTGCAACCATTTCAATCAGTGCAATGCAAAAGAAAAGTGACAGTGTCCACAGTACAATGCGTACAATATCCAAAGCATGTTAAATCTTGTCCTGAAAACTCTTCAGTAGCTTCCAGTGAATTCAGGTGGTTTCTCTGCTCTTGGCCTGGTCCTTAATATCGGCAAGACTAAGGTCATATGGTTTGACAGAAACAATGTCAGTCAATAGTTCTTTATCATAGTACAACGGATAAGCTCCCATTTTTTCCCCCATCACAACACCTGCTACGCCTTGTAGATCAGCTATATTTAAAAATAGTAAATATAACCGATGTGCATTGAGATACCAATAACAATTATGTTGTAGAAAATAAAGCTCAAAATAATGATATTTACCTTCTGTGATTTGTTTATGATGGATATAAAAGCCTTCTTCATACTCAAGAGTGACCTTGAAACTTTTGCACCCACAATGTCCTATAAAGCAAATATTAAGATTTTAATGAGGATATCGAGCTGCTGCTATTTTAAAATGTCCCTCTCGTCCAACTGCCTCTGCCGCTTCTCCTGCCTTTCTGTATTATTCTCTTAGGTACTCCACAACTTCATTTTTTCTTTTATACAACTTCTGAACCCCCGGGCAGTTGGGTTGGGGTCATGGATGATGTCCCTGGAGCTGGGGTTGGGTTAGTGGATGATGTCCCCATGGAGCTGGGTTTGGGGTAGTGGCTGATGTCCCTGATGTCCCTGGAGCTTCAGAACAGCCTGATGAGGTTTTGGTAGTCTCCTCATCAGGCTGTTGCTCAGCATTACCTGAGTCCACTGCTGTGGCGATGGTGTTAAGTGGCTTTATTGAGTCCTTGTCCCCCAATGCCTTATGCATTTCCTCAAAATAGGACCAGGTTGAAGGTGTCGTTTCCCCAGCCTCTGTCCCTGACCGAGTCCGGGGTAATATCACGTCCTGTGTGTAAAATTAACACATTACATATTTTGATAAACCTTAATTATTACTTATAGAACTGGTATTCATGAAGATTCACCACCAGTGTAAAGTAACCCACCCACATCCAGAAATCCATGTGATCCAGGGGCACATTCACCACATAATACACAATTTATTTACCCTATATATTTTTTTCCACTTTTTTGAGGCTTGAACGGTGGTCACTTCACCCTCCAAGCCCATAGGATCAAACTGATGAGGAAAGCAGTTGAGGGTCCACTATGGTGTGTGTGTATATATAAAATACACACACACACACACACACACACACACACACACACACACACACACACACACACACACACACACACACACACACACACATTCACACGTAAAAAGGGGTCATTCATTCGCACAGGTACAAGCAATGAAATGTTGGGGTAACAATCATAGTTTGATAATTAAACCATTTCTAACGTTTAGTTTACTTACTCAAATCCTTGGACAGATGCATTTCTGATGCCAGTCTCTTCATACTGCACCAGAAGGTGAATGGATTTGTGCTTCGGTCCCTGTTTGTACACAAAACAGTAATTTAATAGGATCGGATCTGATAAAAGTACAATTGGGAATCATCATCATTTCAGCACAGAACAACTAAAGCTCATTTATGGTTATTCTTATTCATCATCAGTGAGCTACGTTCTACTTACATGTGAACTACTTCTTCTTTGCTTTAGCCAGTGTCATCGATATAATATTTAAAATATAAATAGATCTACAAGCTCATAACGCCTCACATCGTGCTGATGGTGTGTGTGTGTGTGTGTGTGTGTGTGTGTGTGTGTGTGTGTGTGTGTGTGTGTGTGTGTGTGTGTGTGTGTGTGTGTGTGTGTGCGCGCATGTGTGTTTGCTTGCATGTGTACGTATAGGTGTGCGTGCGTGCGTGCGTGCGTGTGTGTGCGTCCATGTGTGCATGTGTGTGTATGTTTGTTTGTGTGCGTGCATGTGTGTGTGTGTGTCACTCAGTGAATGATGTATTTAATGTTTACTGTGTTGTTTTCTCATCAGATTTCCATCGTCTCACACTGGACACAAACACAGCACACAGACTCCTCTCACTGTCTGAGAACAACATGAAGGTGACATGTGGTCAGTTTCAGGATCCTCCTGATCATCCTGACAGGTTTGATGTATGGTCACAGGTTCTGTGTACAGAGGGTCTGACTGGACGCTGTTACTGGGAGGTAGAGTGGAGTGGAGAGGTTGGTGTAGCAGTGACTTACAGAGGAATCAGCAGGAAAGGAGATAGTGATGACTATAAGCTTGGAAACAATGACATGTCCTGGAGACTGGACTGGATTGGCAACCGTTACAGTGTCAGACACAATGGAAAGGCCACTGTCCTCCCTGTCCATCTCTCTAGGGGCTCCAAAAGAGTAGCAGTGTATCTGGACTGTCATTTTGGGAGTGTGTCCTTCTATGAAGTGTCCTCAGACACACTGACACACCTGCACACCTTCCTGAATACATTCACTGAACCTCTCTATGCTGGGTTCTTTGTTGGATTACACTGCTCAGTGTGTCTGTGTGAGCAGAGATAGAGTCTCTATGTGAGGGTGACATCAGGTCGCCATGGTTACTCAACATGTTTGAGTGAGTCCAGGTTATCATGGTTACCACTGTTGCCTAGGATACTTTGACACCAGACCGACCTAAGTAGTGATGGGTCAGTCATGATTGATTCGTTCATAAGTAAATAAATACATCTACTGATGCACATACTTGGACACATCATCAGTGTTGTTTCCTGGAGTCCCTGGGTGTTTCGGGTCTCGCAACAGACACCCTCCTCCAGGCGACCCGACCGAGGCTGATCAGACCCCGGTCTGTGTCCAAGTGGCATGCTACAGCCCCCACTGTCTCTTGAGGGGAGTAAGAGACAGTGCTAGTGAGGGGGTTAGGGTTTAGGGTGGCAGGTGAGATGTTAACAGCAAGTTTTGGCGATACTAAGGCTCTAGGCACTGTGGGTTGACTCCGGGCCTGGCCTCCTTGCAGGTTTTACTGCAACTAAGAACTAGTTCTTTGCCATAAACGTGAACAAACCCGTTCACCTCTTGAAACTGTTACGTTCACGATTTCTTTCATTTGAATAGTGAAGTATAAAATGGTCATAGTGGTTAAAGTGTAACACACTGTGTGTGTGTGTCCTGAATCCCCCCCCCCCCCAAAAAAAAAAAGAAAGGGGGGGAAAAAAAGAAAAGAAATAGAAAAATATTTCCTTTTCATCAGTCATCACCACAGCTTTAGATCTGAGATTAGATTAGATTATCTTAAATCAGACAGCGCTGCTCAAACCTCCACTCCACACATTTATAAATATGTATCATAAATACTGTCCATCAACACTGATGATGATGATGATGATGATGATGATGATGATGTAAATATCACAGTATCATACTTATGTAAACACATCTACTCTATTATTTGATAAGTGTTTGTTTGATATTTGACACAATAGACAGAGGAACAGTATAATATTTGATCATGTAACTATCACAGTATCATTGTTGTTTCTTTTATATTATAAACCTTTATACTGAACCACTTAAATCCTGTTGACTTTACTGACTGGGGTCCCACAGGGTTCTGTACTGTAGATCTGCTATTTTCAGCTAATTGTGATCTATTATGACAACAGCAGAATAGTGACTAGGGTTGAAATTAGGGGTGTTCGATATTGCCTTTTTTACCGATATCCGATATACCGATATTGTCCAATTCCTAATTTCCGATACCGATATCAACCAATACTGATATATGCGGCAAATGTCAACTAATTGTCAGGTAACAACATCACATATCTAATAAAATAAAATAGCTATAATATCAATATAATGTAAAATAATCTTCATTTGAATGAGTCCCACCAATCTCAGATTAGATGTTGGCCTATTTGACAGTGCAGAAGCATAATTGCTTTGATGCCTATACCATTAATGAGTGTCAACGAGCATCAGCTGGACACAGACACACACACACCTGCCCTCTGCAGTGCTCTAATTTGAAAGTGACTGGAGTATGTCTCATTGTTCTGCAAAAGCTGTTGAATATGATGGAATATGATGGATTACTGTGATTATGGTAAGCTCACATTTCATATCACACACACCATACAGTAAGAACTCCTGTAACCAATATTTTCCGATATAAAATGTTTATGCTAATATCGGCCGATAATATCTGGAGGCCGATATATCGGACATCCCGTGTTGATATGTTTAACTCTTTCCTCTCCTACTGCTGTAAGCATGTTGTTCGTTGACTAGACTTCATGTCATTTACTCTCATGTTGAACTTAAAGATTTTGACTGGATTCAAATATCTACTAAATGTCTACATTAATTAATTAACTAGACGCGTCGCAATTCAGGGCAATTGCAAAGTGTGGTTGCGCCGACGCGATTCGCGGGTCGGTGCCGCCGGGACCCGAGTAATACGCTGGGAGGAATACCGTCGGAGGCTGCGGCAATGACATTGTCACGTCACTCCTGAGATCACTTGCTTTTCATTTTGAGAGGATTGATCCCCCAAAAATCATGTTTTTGCATAAAACGGTTA
Source organism: Gymnoscopelus braueri (assembly GCF_963280865.1). Taxonomy (NCBI): domain Eukaryota; kingdom Metazoa; phylum Chordata; class Actinopteri; order Myctophiformes; family Myctophidae; genus Gymnoscopelus; species Gymnoscopelus braueri. Next base: position 35,650,183 of record NC_137625.1, on the reverse strand, counting down.
CGTTTTGGGCATTTGTGGCGCCCTCTATGGGTCAAAGTGGTAATTATTTTGGGGATTCGTTGAGTAAACCACCCTCGACATGTGATTCAAATTTGGGATTGACCGGACGTTTCGTTCGTGATTTGTAGCATTTTTGGTAAAACGGGCCCCTCCCACTAACTTTGGAAGCCATTTACGGACGAACGGTAAGGACTATCAAAATGCCGTTTGGATATGTTTATCGCATGGGCCCAGAGATCTTGTGTACCGATTTTTGTTAAATTTGGACAAAATATATGGGAGGAGGAGCTAAAAGTGTGTTTTGAAGAAAATTCAAAATGGCGGAAAATCTATCCTGACGCAAATGGGGAGATGCGTCATGACCCAAGGAATCTAGGGAAAAAGAAATTTTGATTTTACGACCTACGGTTCAAGAGTTATAGGCCAAAACGTAAAGGGGGCTGTTATAGCGCCACCATGTGGCCGATTAGTGTAATTATTTTATCAATAATTTCGGACTAAATTAGGAACCTCCCCTCCAAATCTGGTAACTCTAGCTCTTACGGTTTCTGAGAAAAAAATACTTGAATTTGAGTTTTTGCACTTTTCCATTAAAGTGGATGGGGAAATTTAATGCACTAATAAATCAATATCAATAAAACTATGCAACCAATCTCTTAGCCTTATACAAGCGCACGATTCCCGGTGAGGCCGGTCATTTTGACATATGGCACTAAATTGGGAAAAATAAACTGTGGGAGGAGAGACGATCTAAACTATTGTTTATCTACAATAATAATAAAGCTGGAGGATTACTATAGTCTGGTTGCCCTGTTAGGGCAACCACACTAATTACATTCAAATCATTCATTGTTCATCTATTGATTCATTATTTGATAATTATTTCATATTTCATTCCATTGTTTTGTTCTCATTGAATAGTAATTCCACATTATTCTCATTCTTCAAATGTTATTGTATGATAATTTGTAGAAGTTTAATTGTTTAATAAATTGATTCTTAAAAGTCTGATATTGTTCCTGTGTATTAATGGTGTATTTTCAAGAGGTTAATTCATAATGTATTTTTGTATGTTTAGTTCGGGGAGACATTTATGATATATAATTTGGGGTTCAGCTGAAAGGGTTTTATTATTGAGATCTACAAGCTCACAACACGTCACATCGCGACGCATTGTGAGCTTGTAGATCAGCTATTTTCAGTGCAACACCCGAGCACAACCAAACATAAAATGACTAGTTTTTTTGTTCTACTGGATCTCTTCTCCACTAGTCCTTCACTAACATTTTAGTCTAGTTTTTATTTGTTGACAAAAAAGTCAATATATTTAGTCTTAGTTTTAATCATCATCATTTTTATTTAGTTTTCGTCAGTGAAAAAAGGTAGTCAACCAAAATGTTTCGTCATAGTTTTAGTCGTGATCAGTCTGGCAATGCAGGCTAAGTTACAGGACCACAATGGAAACAAGCCCCTATAGGTCTTTTTGTGTTATCCTTTTAACAACCATTGTACCTCTACTCTGCACTAATTGCAAACTGTTATAATAAAGTACTCAAAATACATAAATCGTATAAACCAGTAAGAGCAGTGGAGGACCCTTAAAGGTAAGGTAGCCTATGTGATTTTATTTGGTTAAAATAAGTGTTAAATAGCTCTATTTTTGAGTCCAAGTCTCCATGTCTCTCCAGCTCTTTATAAAACAGAAAATACTTTTTCAGGTCGAGATAGCTAGGCCATCAATTTTATCCAAACAGGATATAGAACTCAGTCAGGATACAGATTAAACAAGTGAAATTGGAAGTGATGGCACTAAAAACAAAATTGGAACTGGAAGCTGATTAATGGGTAGTCTACTCTCTTATGATTGGCTGAAATTGTACCTGAAAATGTTTTTTCTGTTTATAGAGAGAGACATGGAGACTCCTGTTACGGAACAAACACCCTATAGCAATGAATATAGTGCTTTAACCTTTTCACAAAAAAACTTTTGTTTTAACCAAAAAGTATCACTTACCCTACCTTTGAGATTGAGACTCAGATGAGTTTATAGATGCAATAATACATCCACAAGGCAACAGATTAAGATGGTTATAGTCAAGGCATTAAAGCAATTTAGAAACAACAAAAATAAACTGTATAATTCATCTCAAGGATGTATTGAGATTAATTGCATGCAAAATGCACATAATGGAGGATAAAATCTTCTTAAAAATGTCCACAGAGGCTGCAACTCTCAAGACCTGCGGATGGGCATTCCAGTGTCTGGGAGCTATACAGCCTGAAAGGTTCTGTCACTTTTAGTTTTTAACCTGGTATGTATGGAGAATGGAATGACCCTGTTCAGCAGACCTTAGGGCAGTGGTTCCCAAACTGGGGGTCCCCACATTATTTTGGACAGGCCCCCAGATGTTTAGCTTAAAGGAGTAGTTTCATCCAAAATTACTTATTTTCTATCAATTGCACTCCCCATGAAGCCTTGAATCCATGGATTTATGCGGTCTCCTACCGGCTAATGTATCCGGTAGGAGACACAAAGTAGATTATTTGTGTCTCCTACCGGATACACACCCGGTCATCAAATTATTGGCTTAGGAATGCCACAAAAACAAAAATAAATCTGTGAATTCAAGGCTTCATGGGGTGTGCAATTGTTGTCATTTTTGGGTGAACTGCTCCTTTAATGAGCAACATTGTTTTCTCACTCAACAGTAAACAAACCAACATACAGTATAGTGCATAAAACTGAATTATAGTCAATAATCAAGGTAGTGGTGGAAAGTAACTAAGTACATGTACTCAAGTACACTTTTACTTTACTGGAGTTTTTCCAAATTTCAATACTTTTACTTCTACTCCACAACATCTCAGAGACAAATATTGTACTTTTACTCCACTACAATTATTTGAAAACTTTAGTAAATAGTTACTTTGTAGATTTTGATTATTATTACAAAACATACATGAACCACTTCAGCCCTATATTTAAACCTTGGCTGAAAATAGCTGATCTAATAAGCTCACAACGCGTCGCATTATGACGGGTTGTGAGCTTGTAGATCTTTAGATTTGTATACATTTGAAAACTTTGAAATGCATAAAGATTACTTTTCCTTTTGGTATACTTTGAGTTTATTTTGATGCAATACTTTTGTACTTTTACTCAAGTTAACTTTTATTACCGGACTTTCACTTGTAACAGTGTTTCTACAGTGCAGTATTGATACTTGTATGTTTCTTGTTTTAATGTTTTAACTCTTAACGACATTGAGGAAAACCGGTAACTTACCCAAACACACACACACAGACCAATTTTGAACACATTTAATGTTTTATTAAAAAATGAAGTTATAACAGTTTATTTTATACACAACTATTTAAGAGGTTATAAGCCTATTGATAGAGAGCATTGTGTCAAGCATGCCCACTTCACAATGCAAAGTAAAACAAAAACAAAGGGAAGAGAAGAGAAAAAAGGGGGAATTAAAATAAAACCATAAACCAAGGACGGATTTTGAAAACCAAAACAAAACTTTTGATATTTTTTAGTTTATTTTTGTTTTTATCCCCAAACCAAAGTTTCACACACTACGTACCAAATACATAGTTAAATATAGCTGCAAGCAGCAATAAGCGGTTTCGAGGGATAAGGCAGAGACAGGAAGAGGCAGGCAGACTCTCTCCTCTCCCTCTCTCCCTCTCTCCTTCTCTCCCTCTCCCCCTCTCTCCCTCTCTCCCTCTCCCCCCTCTCTCTCTCTCCCCCTCTCTCCCTCTCCCCCTCTGTCTCTCTCTCCCTCTCCCCCTCTGTCTCTCTCTCCCTCTCTCCCCTCTCTCCCTCTCTCCCTCTCTCCCTCTCTCCCTCTCTCCCTCTCTCCCTCTCCCCAGACAGACAGACAGGCAGACAGTGAGAGAGTGAGAGAGAGGCAGACAGGCAGACAGACAGGAAGAGAGTGACAGAGTGAGAGAGAGGCACACAGACAGACAGGGAAAAGCACTTAGGGTACCACTACTAGCAGCTTGCTAAATAACAAAAGAATGCTGCTATACTCAACTACCAGAGGTCAGGAGCTCAGTTCACTTCAGATGTTGGTTACACACTGAAGAGAATACTCTCAACCTGCCTACTTATCCCTTGAGCTGTGCTGGCTAAACCACACACTTCACAAGGCAATCAAGTGGCCTATACAGGGTGAAACTACTTGTACTACTACAAAGTGCCAATAGCCTACTGCTTGAAGCACACAAACAATACAACTATAAACTACAGACTACCACACAAGCTAATAATATAATACTAATAGAAAAGCACTTAGGGTACCACTACTAGCAGCTTGCTAAATAACAAAAGAATGCTGCTATACTCAACTACCAGAGGTCAGGAGCTCAGTTCACTTCAGATGTTGGTTACACACTGAAGAGAATACTCTCAACCTGCCTACTTATCCCTTGAGCTGTGCTGGCTAAACCACACACTTCACAAGGCAATCAAGTGGCCTATACAGGGTGAAACTACTTGTACTACTACAAAGTGCCAATAGCCTACTGCTTGAAGCACACAAACAATACAACTATAAACTACAGACTACCACACAAGCTAATAATATAATACTAATAGAAAAGCACTTAGGGTACCACTACTAGCAGCTTGCTAAATAACAAAAGAATGCTGCTATACTCAACTACCAGAGGTCAGGAGCTCAGTTCACTTCAGATGTTGGTTACACACTGAAGAGAATACTCTCAACCTGCCTACTTATCCCTTGAGCTGTGCTGGCTAAACCACACACTTCACAAGGCAATCAAGTGGCCTATACAGAGTGAAACTACTTGTACTACTACAAAGTGCCAATCGCCTACTGCTTGAAGCACACAAACAATACAACTATAAACTACAGACTACCACACAAGCTAATAATATAATACTAATAGAAAAGCACTTAGGGTACCACTACTAGCAGCTTGCTAAATAACAAAAGAATGCTGCTATACTCAACTACCAGAGGTCAGGAGCTCAGTTCACTTCAGATGTTGGTTACACACTGAAGAGAATACTCTCAACCTGCCTACTTATCCCTTGAGCTGTGCTGGCTAAACCACACACTTCACAAGGCAATCAAGTGGCCTATACAGGGTGAAACTACTTGTACTACTACAAAGTGCCAATAGCCTACTGCTTGAAGCACACAAACAATACAACTATAAACTACAGACTACCACACAAGCTAATAATATAATACTAATAGAAAAGCACTTAGGGTACCACTACTAGCAGCTTGCTAAATAACAAAAGAATGCTGCTATACTCAACTACCAGAGGTCAGGAGCTCAGTTCACTTCAGATGTTGGTTACACACTGAAGAGAATACTCTCAACCTGCCTACTTATCCCTTGAGCTGTGCTGGCTAAACCACACACTTCACAAGGCAATCAAGTGGCCTATACAGGGTGAAACTACTTGTACTACTACAAAGTGCCAATCGCCTACTGCTTGAAGCACACAAACAATACAACTATAAACTACAGACTACCACACAAGCTAATAATATAATACTAATAGAAAAGCACTTAGGGTACCACTACTAGCAGCTTGCTAAATAACAAAAGAATGCTGCTATACTCAACTACCAGAGGTCAGGAGCTCAGTTCACTTCAGATGTTGGTTACACACTGAAGAGAATACTCTCAACCTGCCTACTTATCCCTTGAGCTGTGCTGGCTAAACCACACACTTCACAAGGCAATCAAGTGGCCTATACAGGGTGAAACTACTTGTACTACTACAAAGTGCCAATCGCCTACTGCTTGAAGCACACAAACAATACAACTATAAACTACAGACTACCACACAAGCTAATAATATAATACTAATAGAAAAGCACTTAGGGTACCACTACTAGCAGCTTGCTAAATAACAAAAGAATGCTGCTATACTCAACTACCAGAGGTCAGGAGCTCAGTTCACTTCAGATGTTGGTTACACACTGAAGAGAATACTCTCAACCTGCCTACTTATCCCTTGAGCTGTGCTGGCTAAACCACACACTTCACAAGGCAATCAAGTGGCCTATACAGGGTGAAACTACTTGTACTACTACAAAGTGCCAATAGCCTACTGCTTGAAGCACACAAACAATACAACTATAAACTACAGACTACCACACAAGCTAATAATATAATACTAATAGAAAAGCACTTAGGGTACCACTACTAGCAGCTTGCTAAATAACAAAAGAATGCTGCTATACTCAACTACCAGAGGTCAGGAGCTCAGTTCACTTCAGATGTTGTGACAGACAGTGACAGAGTGAGAGAGAGGCAGACAGGCAGACAGTGACAGAGTGAGAGAGAGGCAGACAGACAGTCACAGAGTGAGAGAGAGGCAGACAGGCAGACAGTGACAGAGTGAGAGAGAGGCAGACAGGCAGACAGGCAGACAGTGACAGAGTGAGAGAGAGGCAGACAGGCAGACAGTGACAGAGTGAGAGAGAGGCAGACAGGCAGACAGTGACAGAGTGAGAGAGAGGCAGACAGGCAGACAGTGACAGAGTGAGAGAGAGGCAGACAGGCAGACAGACAGTGACAGAGTGAGAGAGAGGCAGACAGACAGGCAGACAGACAGTGACAGAGTGAGAGAGAGGCAGACAGGAAGACAGGCAGACAGACAGTGACAGAGTGAGAGAGAGGCAGACAGGCAGACAGTGACAGATTGAGAGAGAGGCAGACAGGCAGACAGTGACAGAGTGAGAGAGAGGCAGACAGGCAGACAGTGACAGAGTGAGAGAGAGGCAGACAGGCAGACAGGCAGGCAGACAGTGACAGAGTGAGAGAGAGGCAGACAGACAGGCAGACAGTGACAGAGTGAGAGAGAGGCAGACAGGCAGACAGACAGACAGTCAGACAGTGACAGAGTGAGAGAGAGGCAGACAGGCAGACAGTGACAGATTGAAAGAGAGGCAGACAGGCAGACAGGCAGACAGACAGACAGACAGACAGACAGACAGACAGACAGACAGACAGACAGACAGTGACAGAGTGAGAGAGAGGCAGACAGACAGACAGACAGACAGACAGACAGACAGTGACAGAGTGAGAGAGAGGCAGACAGACAGACAGACAGACAGACAGACAGACAGACAGTGACAGAGTGAGAGAGAGGCAGACAGACAGACAGACAGACAGACAGACAGACAGACAGACAGACAGACAGAAAGTGACAGAGTGAGAGAGAGGCAGACAGACAGACAGACAGACAGTGACAGAGTGAGAGAGAGGCAGTGACAGAGTGAGAGAGAGGCAGTGACAGAGTGAGAAGAAGTGAACTTGCATTAATTAACAAAGTCATGATTTTTGTTCAGTAAATTATATTTGGACTGGTTAAATTGGGGTTTGAACCAGGGACCTACAGACTTGTGGTTAGACAGTGTAAAGGATAAGGATAATTCCTTTAACAGGTCCGTTCATGAAAGTCCTTGCGGCCTTGTTTCCAATGAGGGCCTGTGAGCAATTAGGGGTTAAGAGTCTTGCTCAGGGACACATTTCATTTCATCGACACATTTGCTGGCATGGCCTGGAATCGTACCTGGGGCACGAGGCGGGCTGGCTCCGTAGGCGGGCTCACTAACCACTCAGCTATGGCCGCAGTACTGACTGAGCTATTGGATAGACAGGACGCTAACTACTCTAGATCACTGGTTCACATAACATTTACCAATACATTTCATGTTATTGTTTAAAAATTGCGCATGTCTGAATTATCAGGGTCATGTTTTGTACAATGCAATTCAAATGTAAACTCTGATGAGTGGGGTTTGAACCGTGGACCTTCGGCACATGAGGCTAACACTGTACTGATCAAGCTATTCAATCCACAGTCTTAATCAGTGAAAAAGGAGAATCCAACAAAACAAAACAAAAGAGAGAATGAAGTACATCATACATTGAAAATAACTACTCTCAATAAGCGTTTCATTTAACAATTGCACGTTTATTCATTTATACAGTCATGTTGTGTGCAATGCAATTGAGGTGAAGTCTGCATGAGGTGGGATTTGAACCGGCAACCCTGTGGTTTCAAGGCAGATGAATAAGCCATTGGACCAACAGACCTGAATTGGTGAAAAGGAGCTCACAGATTTGGCAGACTTTCACGCAAATTGCTCAGAAATACTGGGTTAAAATGTTTTTCAAACTGGTTAAATTGGGGTTTGAACCAGGGACCTACAGACTTGCGGTTAGACAGTGTAAAGGATAAGGATAATTCCTTTAACAGGTCCGTTCATGAAAGTCCTTGCGGCCTTGTTTCCAATGAGGGCCTGTGAGCAATTAGGGGTTAAGAGTCTTGCTCAGGGACACATTTCATTTCATCGACACATTTGCTGGCCTGGCCTGGAATCGTACCTGGGGCAACCAGGGCCTCTGGCTCCGTAGGCGGGCTCACTAACCACTCAGCTATGGCCCCAGTACTGACTGAGCTACTGGATAGACAGGACGCTAACTACTCTAGATCACTGGTTCACAAAACATTAACCGATAAAGATTTTTTTTTTCTGTCCTCGGAATGGAAACTAGTGAAAATAGTCGAACTACAAGCTCACAATGCGTTGCTATCTAAAAAGGTGTGAGATTGTAGATCAGCTATTTTCACAAGAAAGTATGTCATACATAAAAAACAACTACTCTCAAAAGCATTTCATGTTATTGTTTAAAAATTGCACATGTCTGAATTAACAGGGTCATGTTATGTACAATGCAATTTAAATGTAAACTGTGATGAGTGGGGCTTGAACCGTGGACCTCTGGTACATGAGGCTAACACTGAACTGATCAAGCTATTCAATCCACAGCCTTAGTTAGTGAAAAAGGAGAATCCAACAAAACAAAACAAAAGAGGGAATGAAATACGTCATACATTGAAAATAACTACTCTCAATAAGCGTTTCATTTAACAATTGCAAGTTTATTCATTGATACAGTCATGTCGTGTGCAATGCAATTGAGATGAAGTCTGCATGAGGTGGGATTTGAACAGGCGACCCTGTGGTTTCAAGACAAATGATTAAGCGATCAAGCTATTGGACCAACAGACCTGAACTGGGGAAAAGGGAGTTCACACACGAGACACTTTCACGCAAATTGCTCAGAAATCCTGGGTTTAAATGTTTTTCAAACTGCTCAAAATTGCAGACAATCTAAGGGCGGAGCTTACTGGTCAAAGTGATAGATATGTTCCTCATGAGTCAAGGCACATGTGTAAGCAAGTTTCACGGCTGTCGGCCAAACGAGGCATGACTTTTGCCTGTTTAAAGTTTGCATTTTCAAAAAATTGCTATAGCGCCCCCCTTTGACCAATTGGAGTAAGATTGGTTTCAGTGATACTTGGAATGACCCTCTACAATATTGCAAAGTTTCAAACAAATGTGAGTCTTCATGTATGTGTTAGGGGCAGACGAATAATTTTCATAAAACTGCAATATTCATTGGCTCATAAAAGCTTAACGTTTTCACGTATGGAAAATCCGCTTGCTCACGTCTGTCGGTATAGGTCCAAAGTTCATGTGTAAAATGTTTTGTGCAGATTGCTCAAAAATCCCAGGAGGAGTTTGATTTTAACTGCTTTTCATATAATTCGAAATGGTGGGAGATCTAAAGGTCAGAGGTCAAAAGTCAGAGTGTGAAAGTTGTTAGGCATGAGGAGACGCATGTGTGTATCGAAGTGTCATGGATGTGGGTCAAACAGGGCATGAGTTGTACCTGTTCAAAGTCAATTGAGTAAAATAGCGCCACCCTTTGGCCGATAGTTGTGAGTTTCGTTTCTTCGCCGTTTGGCATAGCCCTCTACCATATTGCCGAGTTTCGTAAAAAGTGACCACGCGGTTAGGCCAGAACTGCCAAAAACGGCGGAAGAAGAAAGGCAAGAGATGCAATAAGGCTTCGAGAGCCTGATAGGCCTCGAAACCTTAACTATAAAAAAAGAAAAGAAAGGGGGGGAAAAAAAGAAAAAACAGCCATTTTCCATGCTGTGTGCTGCCTGCCTTATTGCCCCGTCTTCTGCTGTAGTGGCAACAGTAAGCCAGATGGAGGCATTGTTGCGCTCGAGCACAGCGACAGAATGGTGCACTGACCACAACTGCATGCAAAGTGCACGGGAGAGGGGCAGCCTGTGTGTGTGTGTGTGTGTGTGTGTGTGTGTGTGTGTGTGTGTGTGTGTGTGTGTGTGTGTGTGTGTGTGTGTGTGTGTGTGTGTGTGTGTGTGTGTGTGTGTGTGTGTGTGTGTGTGTGTTTTCTATTCCAGTCAGTTGAGGAACCTTAAGCCTAAATTAAGTTGTACTTCAGGCTTTATTTGTCCTTAATGTTTTTACAGATATGAGTGTAGTTTGAATCTAGGTGTTTAATAGAAAAATCACATCGGTACATCGAAATCACTTTCCACCTCGGGTCCCTATTTTTGGGCATGTCATTTTTTCAAAAACGTTAAAAAATAAGTGGTTAATAACAGAGAGGGGGGGGAAAAGGAAATTAATTCAAAGACAAAAACAATGTCCTCACTTGTTCACACACAAAAATATATTTGAATCAAAGTTGCAACGGAAGCATTGACTCATTCACTGGTTTATTGGACATTTATTACGTCCTTGAATTGAAGAGTTAAAAACAAACTGAAACACATACTATAAATATTTCTCTGTCATTGCATTAGTTGGGGGGGGATAAAAATGGAAGGCAAGAAGAAAAGTCACACAGCAGTCGACCGTATTGTTCTGCAAACTGGATATATAATCAAATGATTGTATTAAATCAGTGGGGACGGGACACACTATGCAAAAACCCAAGAGTCCATTTTTTTGAAAATGACCAACAGTTTATGACCAAAATGATAGTTTGTCCCCCTTGCACCACTGAAGCACAAGCAAAATGTGCTTTTAATTACATTTCTCTATATTTTCAGCACTCAAATACAATACTGTAAAGTAAAAAAAAAAAAAGAACTCCAATCTGAATACTTCGACAAAAAAATAACAAAAAAAAACTCCACAAGTTATCAAGTTCAGATCCTCATCAGTGCCGACTGGCTTGATCCAGAACTTAACTATAGAAGTGGTGTTCAAAACGGATTATGATTTAAACAAACCCAAAAACATAAAACAAAAAGAAAAACATACAGGCAGCGCGGGAGGAAGCACAAGCAGTTACTGTATGAGTCAGGGTCTGTGGATATTATTAAATATTTACTACATCAGCTTTCAGGCTCCATTTTGTTTGTGAACAGACGTGGATGATGGATCATACACCTCCTATCATAGCTACAACATTCTGATGGCATTATTATACACCCTAGAACACTGGTTCTCAAACACTTTCATGTCAAGGATCCCCCAAAAAGTGATATGTATTTGGCCATGGACCCCCATCAGAAAGGATTTTGTGCCAGGGACCCCCGTAAGAGAAGATTTGGGTCGTTAAAAATCTCACCATTCATTGAACCACTGACCTAGAACCCACAGTATCATGACAGTTAATAATCATCCATTATTCAAATTGAATCTTACATTTTTGCCCTGCACCCAAAAAAAAAACACCACATACTTCTGAAAGCACACCCTACCAAAAATAATTTCTCCATGAATTCAAAGCTTCATGGGGTGTGTAATTGATAGAAAATAGGTATTTTGTGGGTGAACTGCTCCTTTAAATGCCCCAAACTCTTCAATTAAACACTGGAAATGAAACAAATCTAACTACGGTGGGGGTCATATATCTGTCCCAGAGGGATGACTTGAGTGCAGAATGAGTTGCCTTATTTTCTGCTTCATGCCATCAGAGACGATCCAACAATAACTTGCATGAGGCTCATGTCACCGTTTGGTTTCTCAACGTTTAGGTCTAACAGGGTTCAATAACAGGTAAAATGTTGCCTTATTTTGAAATCACTCACTTCGTCTGAACGCCTCTGATCTGCAACAAGAGGACAAGCAGGTATGTCTACATGTACCACACAATTAACGCCTCGATCAGAGACAATTATATCAAACTAGCTACTTCTAATATATGTAATGCATGTCATATCACCATATATATCAATGTGTTGTTTAGTTGAAGTCACCACCCATCAACACTAACTATCCAGACATCCAAGTAAAAAACACGCATTATAGCTCAGCAAGCTTATTAATGTTAGCATGATATTATCCTCCCTTGCGATTCCGTTTTGGAGTGAATATGTAAAGAAAATCACTATGCAAGATACAAACCAAGTGTTTCAAATCCAAGACACACAAGCCTCTATCAATCCTACGTCAGCTCAACAAAACTCACCGTCAACTCAACCCCTTGTTCATCATTCCTTAGAACTATACATGTTGTCACCTCAACCTCAGAACCTCATATCGTCTCTGTCGGGTGGAAAACCTCATTATGTCCTAAATTAAATTCAAAAACTGCAAAAGTAGCAGATCTACAAACAGCATTTCGAGCTTGTATATTTGCTACTTTTGAGTGACGCTGTAATATGATCACGTAGGGCGTTAATTTACGAAAAACACACAAAGTTAAAATATGGAGATGGAGAGGTTTCTGCCCGACAGCAACGATATGTTGTCACCTCAACCCCAGAACTATACGTGTTGTCGTCTCAACCCTACTTTATGTCGCGCCCCCCAGAACTATAACAACAACATCACCTCAAACAGACATCATTCCCCAGAACTAAACACGTTGTCGTCTCAACCCTAGAACTACACAACGCGTTGTCACCTCAACCCTACATCACTCTTCGGAACTAAACGATGTGTTGTCACCTCAACCCTACATCACTCTTCAGAACTATACAATGTGGTGGTCGGGGAAAAAAAATAACTTGACAACAAATCACAAACTCAACACCGCTGAATTTCTGAAGCCAGAGAGGAAAGGCGTCTTGTTAAAAACGCTGTGCTTTTTCTTTTGTTCTGTTCTTTAATTATCATGGCTTCTTTTCATTCTTTTTTTTTTACTTGGTTTTGGCATTTCTTTCAACAGACACCTTCCGTTTTTTCCATGCTGAGGCACTGGACACACTGGTGGACAAGAGCAATACTTAACAAAACAGAGATCTCAACCCAAACATCTGGAGACATGATTCAGTTGCTAGTCTCTCCCTCTGGATCAACTATCTGTACTTCTATTATACTGCAATCTATGAAAGGTAGGAACATGGATCATGGTACGTACACATTTCAAGTTGGGTTTCTTTAGGTAGTTTGAGTATTTTGCCTGCAAAAAGCAACACTGTGAGTGTTTAGGTTTTTGAGCCTGGGAGTTCCTCCGTGAGGTGAAGCCATCACTGTAACCAGTCCGGTGGCGTTACAAATAAAAGAACCCCGAACATGTCGACGGTCAAATCCCCACAAAAGTACACAAAGAAATCAAGTCCAAAAAGCTCAGGGCCATAGACAGATAGATAGATCTTTATTGATAGATATATTTATCTATCTATCGATCTATCAGGGTCATGAAACAAACTCGATCAAATCAATCTCTGTTAAAACCTCATAAAGCTGTGAAGATGGAGTCAAATTTATACTGCAAGACCAACAATTAATTTGTGCATCCAAAAAGGTACATTTAACCCATGAAAACCGGGGAAGCATCTGTGTCATTTTAGATTTTAGCTGTATATCAGCTCTGTCGGGTGGAAACCTCATATGTCCTAAACTGTTACTTTTCAGGATTCAAATTTAAAAACATCAAAAGTAGCAGATTAGACAAGCTCGAAACGAAAAGTTTCGAGCTTGTCGATCTGCTACTTTTGAGTGACGCTGTCGTATGATCAAGTAGGGCGTTCATTTACGAAAAAAACACAAAAAGTTGGGGGGCGGTACTCTAGAGCGGTGGTTCTCAACCTGTGGGTCGTGACCCATGGGGGGTGGAGTCCCCAAATGATTTTTGAGGGGGAGTCCCCAGAAGACAGTGACGTGACTTTTAAGACCTTATTAACACCTACAAAATAAAATAAAAAGAGCATTACTGCTTCAAAAGTAATCAACAGACTATACTATAAAAACTGGTCAAACATTGGACAAAATAATGGTCAAATAATATAAGAAAGAGGCAGAAATTGTGGAAATAGCAGATCTACAAGGCGTTGTGAGCTTGTAGATCTGCTATTTTCCACAATATTTATCTGTGGAACAGAGTCAAACTAAATGTTAATGCCTCAACTCCTACAATTCCAAGTACTTGTCAGGGTGGGGGGTCAGTTCAAATATGATTATTTTGGGGGGTCCCCAGTTCAAATGTGATTATTTTGGGGGGTCCCCAGTTCAAATATGATTATTTTGGGGGGTCCCCAGTTCAAATATGATTATTTTGGGGGGGGTCACAAGTCTGAAAAGGTTGAGAACCACTGCTCTAGAGGAGGAGGAGGAGGGAAATGGAGGGAGGGGGGGGGGTGTCTCCCATCACTACAACTCCATGTCCTGGGCCTCGTCCTCTGAGAAGTCTGACATGGAGCTTTCTGACGAGGAGTCGCCTGCTCCGTCCTCCTGCTCCTTCAGAGCCTCCTCCGTTGCATATTTCTGGATGTACTCTGTGACAGAGAGAGAGAGAGAGAGAGAGAGAGACATACATACAGACAAGGAGGGGGAGAGAGAGAGAGAGAGAGAGAGAGAGAGAGAGAGAGAGAGAGAGAGAGAGAGAGAGAGAGAGAGAGAATCAAATCAATGACTGATAAATGATTTTATCACAACAACATTACTTTTGATGCAGTAATGGTCTTTTTTCTTTTCTTTTCCTTTTTTTGAGGTATTAAAAAGGTCCTAACCCATTAAGACCGGGAACGCATCTGTGTCATTTTAAGATGTCTTTGGCTATTCAAAAATAGCAGATATACAAGCTTGTAGATCTGCAATTTTTGAAAAATCATGTAAATTTGTCCAAATCTTTGAATATAATTAATATGTATATTTCTGTAGAAACTAACTAACATTTTAAACTAACATTTTGTAGAAAAAAATATATATATTCAAAGATAGAAGACACATTTTCATGATTTAATTTAATTAATAGGAGACATTTAATGTCTCCTAAATCCTAGTTTTTTTGCTGTAATATGTTGCTATAATATCAGTGGTTCTTTTTTCATGTCAAGGACCCACAAAATTCTTTGTATTTGGCCGCAGACCCCCATCTCAAAATATTTTGTTCCAGGGACCCCGCAGAAGCATTTTTTTTTTTAAACTTTACTTTCAGGTCAGAAGCAAAGATTTGAGTTAAAAATGTTCTCTTTAAAAAATATATAATCTTGCGCACCTCCTCCGCCTTACCCCTTATGTTATGCCTAAACCTTTTAGGCATTTTTTTTTTACTATTTTGAAAAAAAATTCTGAATAGTGAAAATAGCTGATCTACATCGACACGTCGTGAGTTTGTAGATTGGCTATTTGAACTATTTTAAAATGTTTTCAAAATAGAAAAACATTGCCTAAAGGGTTTAGGCGTAAGGGGTAAGGCGGCGTGCAAGATAGGGCCCCGAGTCCTTAACATTTGCTTTTATCTGAGACCATTAAGGTTTTGTGGAAGGTGCTTCTGAACACGTTTTCTATTGGTAGTTTGGCCTGATCTAATGCTCCTCAATCTTATACAAAAATGACTGAAATCAGTCGTGGGCGACGGATAACTTCAATCCATTGGTTCTCAAAGTGGGGTCAGGGGACCCCCAGGGGTCCTTGGATGGGTACCAGGGTGTCCTCAGCAAAATGAGTCACAATCATTTTAACCACTTTAACCATATTTTATAGTTTGGCTAATGTTTTACAAGCTTATAATGATCTACAAGCTATGAGCTTGTAGATCTGCTATTTTTGAAAAATCGTGAAAACTTGTGCAAATCTTTAAATATATATATATATTTTTTTAAAGCGAACATTTGTAACTCAAATTTTTGCTTCTGGGGGGGTCCCTGGAACAAAACATTTTGAGATGGGGGTCCGCGGCCAAACACATAATCCTTTTGGGGGTCCTTGACATGAAAAAGCTTGAGAACCACTGCTTTAATCCATGCTGTGTTGAATACGTACAATAAGAATAGAGCGAGCCACCGGACATGTACCTTTGATTTTCTGTTTGTACTCCTCTGGTCGGTGGAGGTACATGGCGGCTGCGTCCCCGTTCAGGGGGTCGATGGGGTTGGGGTACGCCAGCAGCTGGGGCAGAAACGACTCAAAGATGTTGGTCAGATCTGGAAGAGGAACGAACGCAACACAACATCATGACATTAATACCTGGATTAGCCTGAAGGATCAATACAGGTCTGTCTGTCTGTCTGCTTGTCAGTGGTGGTACTAAAGTAAAAAGTATCAATGCTGCGATGTACTGTAGAAATACTCTGTTACAAGTAAGTCTGGAATTCAAAATGGACTTGAGTAAAAGTACAAAAGTATTGGTATCAAAATGTACTAGTACCAAAAGTAGAAAGTACTCATTATGCAGAATGTCTCATTTCACAAGTTTTCAAATGAATAAAAATCCTTGTAGATTTACTATTTTCAAATAGGGCTGAAGTGGTTAATGTATGTTTTGTAATAATAATCAAAATCTACAAAGTAATTAGTAACTAAAGTTTTCAAATAAATTTAGTGGAGTAAAAGTACATTATTTGGATCCAAGATGTAGTGGAGTAGAAGCATTGGAAATCGAAGTAAAGTAAAAATACCAAAACATTTTACTTAAGTACAGTACTTGAGTAAATGTATTTCGTTACTTTACACCACTGCTGTCTGTCTGTCTGTCTGTCTGTCCATCTATCTATCGTCCACTATGGACAACGCAATGAAGCCACATTTATATTCCGTAGTACGATGGTGTCGATTGCCGGGGAAAAAATGCATACGTAGACCTCGTGCGATGTGGTATAAACATTTTTTTGGGGGGCTTTTTCTGCCTTTATTGATAAGAAAGTAGGCTGACAGGAAATGGGGAGAGAGATGGGGGGTGTGACACACAGCAAAGGTCTTCGGAATCCGGGGTCGAACCTGCGACACGCTGTCAAGCTGGATTACCAGCATATGTGGTATGCGCCTGGACCGCTAGGTGGGCGAGCGCCCCGGGTATAAACACTTTTAGCTTAATAATACATCTTTCCAAATGGCTGGAGTCAACTTTTACACTCGACTTTTACACTTAACCTGACGGAGTTAATACGTTTAATGTTACAGTCAGTCACCCGCTGATGTGGATAATTTAATCAAACGACTGGCCCTGCACGGATAGATCTGCCAAATGAACACTGATTAAGTGCAGCCACGAAACCCGTCGTGGTCGATTTACACACATGTCAATCATGGAGGAGGGGGTGGGGGGGGGGGATGCATAGCTTAAAAATGCATAGCGTGCTCACCAGTCGTGTAAAGTAACTTAATTACTCAAGTACTGTACTTACGTAAAATTTTGAGGTACTTTTACTTTCCTGGAGTATTTCCAATTGTCTATACTTTTACTTCTACTCCACTACATCTCAGAGGCAAATATTGTACTTTACTCCACTGCAATTATTTGATAACTTGAGTTACTAGTTACTTTGCAGATATAAATTATTACATTATAAAACATACATTAACCACTTTAGCCCTGTTTTATATACAGACTATTTGAAAATAGCCGATCTACAAGCTCACAACGCGTCGCGGCTTGAAGATCTGCTACTTTCAAACATTTTAGTACTTTTACTTTTGGTACTTTAAGTATATTTTGATGCCAATACTTATGTACTTTTACTCAAGTAACATTTTGAACAAGGGCCTTTTACTTGTAACAGAGTACTTCTACATTGCAGTATCGATACTTTTACTTTTTCCACCACTGCCAGACATATAAGTGAAATCCTCAGGCTTAATAGCCTCAACCAGAGGAATGACTCCACTAATCCTTTTCACTGAGAGAACCTGCAATACTGATCTCATCCACCGGGTGGTGTCACTGTTGGCTCCATTGAAGGAGCATAAATAAAGATCCTTTGTGTTGCTATGTTTTGGTGATTTCATCAATAGAGGAAAAGACGATCCACATAATAATGCTTCATCGATTGGCTTGTTTTCTCAGTCGGGGGCTTCCACTCTTGACTTCTGTTCTTTAAAATCAAAGTCCACATTGATTCTACATGAAGACAAACAAAGGCAGAGAGATTAGCCTCTCAACACTGGCACTTTGCTGAGGAGGACAAAGGAGAGGCTTGTTGACATGAAGTGATTGGGAGAATTCCACTCCCGTTAATATTGGTTTCACTGAATCAGCACGTTCATTTGGAGTCTAGTTCATTTAGACCCAATTTAGGGCTTTCCCTTTGTGCTTTGGGTTCATATCTTGAGACTACCGGTGAAAATGAATTAAATGAGCTGCAGGAACATCTGTCATAAAGACATTCTGAACCATGTATAGAGGGTTGTAATGAGAAATTAATGGGAGCATATTTAGAGATATTTAGAGAGAGAGAGAGAGAGAGAGAGAGAGAGAGAGAGAGAGAGAGAGAGAGAGAGAGACACACACACAGACAGACAGACAGACAGACAGACAGACAGACAGAAGCCATGGATTCACACCAGTATTACATGTTTGTATTGTTGGTGATGTTTGTATTAATATTATTCATTTATTAGCTTGTATTTTTTATCTCCATATGATGGTATATGTGTAGCATAGGCATAGCTGTGTTTTTGTTTGTGACTGTTGTTACCCACTGCTCTGGAAGGAAAATAAAGTCATTTGAAGTTTAAGTTACGATGTCACCATGCATTTTGTGTTATAAATGATGTCACACTGAATCGACATATTTCACCATCTGCACTTCAACAGGCAATAATAACGTAATCAATGTCAACAGTCCTAACACACTTGGTAAATGGTTGTTAGCAACACTGCTAGTGATGCTGCTAAGCTAACTAGGGTCACTTGCAGAGTAAATCCCATCGATAGAATGACGTTCAGTTTTTTTCCACCTCTGCACCTCTTCCTTAACATTAAACTTTAACTGGCGTCGTGTGTGTCTCTCTCTCGCGAGGTGTGAGCCTGAAAATTAAGCAAATATCTGAACCTTTTTAATTGAGATCGTCAATATAACAAAGGAACGTTGGGAGTTCAGTGTCTTGCTCAAGGACACTTCAAACACGATGTCAGGAGGAGCGGGGGGATCGAACCGAAAACCGAGATCTGATTATGCTCTACCTCCTGGGCTACTGCTGCCTTGCATAGCTATGGTCAGTGGTGGATGAAGTACTCAGATATTTTACTTAAGTAAAAGTAGCAACACCACATTATAAAAATGCTCTGTTACAAGTAAAAGGCCTGTGTTCAAAATGTTACTTGAGTAAAAGTACCAAAGTAATGGCATCAAACTATACTTAAAGTACCAAAAGTAAAAGTACTAATGTTTGAAAATAGCAGATCTACAAGCTTACAACGCGTCGCGATGCGACACGTTGTGAGCTTGTAGATCTACTATTTTCAAATAGCCAATATATAAAAAAGGGCTAAAGTGGTTAATGTATGTTTTATAATATACTAATTTATATCTGCAAAGTAACTAGTAACTTAAGTTTTCAAATAATTGTAGTGGAGTAAAAGTACAATAGTTGCCTCTGAGATGTAGTGGAGTAGAAGTATAAGTAAAAAAAGCAAATTGGAAACACTCTAGTAAAGTTAAAAGTAACTCAAAATTTTACTTCAGTACATGTACTTAGTTACTTTCCACCACTGGCTATGGAAATAGTGTGCGTGTGTGTGTGTGTGTGTGTGTGTGTGTGTGTGTGTGTGTGTGTGTGTGTGGTATGTAGTGTGTGTGTGTAGTGTGTGTAATCATCTCGGTCTCATTCCTGTCAGGGTAAAAGGTTTCCTGACCTTGCTGGCTCAGAGTATTAGCTCATTAGTGTTAATGGGAGACTGACTACTAAGAGGATTAGGGCCACCACTGTACATGTAGTATGTGTCCACAGGACATTAACAGGGGCCACACACACAGTGACACAGAGGCCTATAGGACACTTGCAGGGGCCCCAATGACAGGATAGGGGACTATGTGTAGATCACTAGCAGGCGCCACAGTGACTTATATGGTAAACGGAATGCTCACCTCAAAACACAAGTTTGTCCCCATTTTTTTTCACGGACCGCACGCCCCCCCCCCAGCGGTTCTTGTATTCTTATATTCATTTTACTGAGGTTAAGGTTAGGAATACGTGTAGGGTTAGGCATAGTTTTACTGAGGTTATATTAAGTGACTTAAAGGTGTAAAACAGGCACACAGAAACAGCAGAAGAAAACAAGGTATGTGTTGGACGTGACCTTACACACACGCACGCACGCACGCACGCACACACACACAACAAATTATAGGCTTAGGAATGCGACAAAAAAAAATAATCCATGAGTGTCTCCATGGGGTGAGTAATCGATAGAAAAAAAGTCATTTTGGGGGTGAACTATCCCTTTAAAAGGTAGCTCTCCACCAAACAGACTAGACTACTATAACTACAAACTGGCAGTGGAATGAAGTCAGGAGATCAGTCGGTTGGAAGGTGAGATGGGAAAAAAAATAGTTGCTGAAAGCACCTGAGAACCGACACCGATGGACTACTGCACTGCAGGGTGCTCAGGGCATGGGCACAAGGTTATCTGTATTTAGACTATTTTGGTGTATCATATCTTTAACGTTAATTAAAACAATGAAGACTGCGTGCCTGCAGCAAGCGGCAGCGCAATGAGCACATGGCCAAATCATTTTGCTTCAACTAATGATCAATATAATACTGTATACTGTAAGATTTGTTGGGGGCTATAATGCCTTTATTGATTGGACAGTAGTCTGACAGGAAATGGGGGGAGAGAGATGAGGAGTGACATGCAGCAAAGGCCGTCGGGATCGGGACTCGAACCCGCGACACGCTGTCAGGCTACTTCGGTCCAGGCCAGAAGCCTGTCATTTCTGTTGGAGCAGCCTACTGTAGGATAGGCTACTCACCACAGGAGCCTTGCATCATCATAATCATCATCAGCCAACCAGAGAGCTCTACCTCCTCTCCGCCAGCCCGCTGCTATCCCACGCTTCCCTACAACTTCCGACGTGACGCAACAGTGTACCCAGCGCCCATTCAACAGCAGCTTTGCAGCAACAGACGCTTTCTGATTATTATGATGTATTATCTTGTGTTCTTGCTTACTGTATGTCGCTCTGGATTAAGAGCGTCTGCTAAATGCCTAAACTGTAAACTGTTTCCACCACTTAACGCCACATAGATCTGTATAGAAATCACACGAACCATTAAAACATAACACACACACATATGCATCAACCCTTAACACACGCACAGGCGCACGCACGCGCGCACACACACACACACACACACACACACACACACACACACACACACACACACACACACACACACACGTAACACAAACAGCCACTCACCATAAAGGGCTGTCCATGTCTGGTTGATAACATCTAAACACACTGTCCCTGACCTGGAGATGGAAGAGAGACTGGAGTTAGCAGATGGAACAGGGAATTATAGTGTGTGTGTGTGTGTGTGTGTGTGTGTGTGTGTGTGTGTGTGTGTGTGTGTGTGTGTGTGTGTGTGTAGGCCACAAATGGGTATGGCTATACATCTATGTGCATGGTGAAGTGGAGGTCAGGGCATTGGGCTTTAGAATCATCACATTGCAGCAGTTAAGCTGTATAGCAGATTATTATGATCGCATTCATGTTCAGTGGTGCTCTACACATCCCACAATGCATCGCACTGTTTAATCTAAAGGGGAAATACAAAATAATAAAAAAGAAGGCTGGGGCATTTTAGGAGAAAACGGTTTGTTTTTTGTTTCTTTTCCGAAAGAGGGTTGAGATGATCTGGATTTTAATCTCAACATTGCGGACGATATTATTATCTGTTGGTTTGGGTTTGTGGCTGTAGTGTAATTTTTTTACGCCATCATACAACAGTGTCGCATGGCAGAAATATCGGCTATACTCATGTTTCCAATTTGAGCTTAACCTATTCAATCCGGGCACGCATCTGTGTCATTTCCGATTTTAGGTATAACCATTATTTTATACTTAGGCTATTCAAAAATAGCAGATATACAAGCTCATAGCGCGGCACCGAGTGATCACTGAAAATATTTTGTGACTACTTGAAAAAGGTTAAAAAATGGTTACAAATCCAGGCACTGACTGTACCCTGTTTTTAAAAAACCCTGGTACTCAATGTGTTAAAGGAAAATGTTTTACTTAAATCTTTGTTTCTGGGGATCTCTGGAACAAAATATTTGTGTCTCTAAAACTTTTTCATGTCAAGGAACCCAAAATGATATGTATTTGGCCGCGGACCCCCTATCTCAAAATATTTTGTAATAGGGACCCCAAGGAGCAAAGATTTGAGTTAAAAAATTTCAATTAAAAATATATATTCAAAGATTTGCACACATTTTCACGATTTTTCAAAAATAGCCAAAGAAATCTAAAATGACAGAGATGCGTTCCCGGATTGAATGGGTTAAAAAAAGACAAGGGGAAAAAAGACCAGGGTAACCCCAATGCCAACTGTCCGACATATGTAACAAGTTGGGTAGATACAGTTACAATACTAAAAACATTTACACATGACTGCAAACTGAACAAAATATTTAAATGCACGGACATCAAAATGTATGACTGTTATTATCTTACGCTTCATCGATGTTGGGATGGAAAATCTTATTCATGAATCCTGCAAAAGAAAGAGACAATTACAGTTAGAAAAAAAAAAAAGATTGTAGTGAAACAGACAGTTCAACAAAGGCTTGTAAAGTTCAAAAGCTATTCCTATTTCCTACCTATTGATGGTGATTTGAAAGGGTATTTGTCTGGGAGGTCTACTCGCACCTTCCACACGCCCCCCTCGTATGGCGCTGAGAGAGAGAGACAGAGAGAGACAGAGAGAGAGAGTGTGAGAGAGAGAAAGAGAGAAAGAGGGAGAGAGAGAAACGATAAATTCTTCAGGAGAGAAGAGTGACTTTTTATACACCAATGCATCACAACCTTCATGAACTCCAGAGGATTTAACCACGTAAAGGCCAGCATCTGTATTCTGGGGAAAACCTTCGCAGTAAATAGCAGATCGATAAACTTGTCGACCTGCTATTTTCAGCGAAGATGTTTGAGTGAAAACAGAAAAGTCGCTAGTATCGAGCCCTGCCCCTGAGGGACTCCGGTTCAACCAAGTATAGGGTTCAAGTGGTAAAACACTGCAAGGTTTTATTCTCTACTGCTGAGGTCCAACAACAGCTGTTCTTTCTGATTCCATGCAATAAAATGTATTTCAGCCCAGGGCTCTGCAGACTTCTTTACCTCCAAACAATTCAATTTGTGTCATGCAGTATAGTGAGTGATATAAAAGAAGAAAAGAAATGTGTGTGTTTCCTGCGTGTGTGTGTGCGTGTGCGTGTGTGTGTGTGTGTGTGTGTGCGCGCATGTGCCCATGCGTTTGTTGCTCTCCCAGAATAGCTGTGAGTAACTGGAGCCTGATGTTCCGTATTGGAACTGAGTAGCACACATAGACATTAACACACTGACACTTGCTGAGGACAGCACGTGCACACACACATACACACACACACACGCACGCACGTGTGTACGTGCACACACAGTATTTGATTGAATACTTTATTAACTCGCTGAAAACACTATGGCAGTACAATTTAACCGATTTAGACCTGAGGCCGATTCTATAAACGCCTTCTAAATCCTGTAATGTGTCCTGAAGTTTTCTGAAAAAACTCACATTTACATAGTTAGTATAGTATGTTTCTATATCGTCTCTGTCGGGTGGAAAGTCTGGAAACCTCATTATGTCCAAAGCTGTTACTTTTCTGGATGTTCTTGTAGATTTGTGTGACGATGTAGTAATATGATCAAGTAGGGCAGTGGTTCTCAACCAGTGGTCCTTGAGGGGGTTCCAGGTGGTCCCCAGCTAAATGATGGAGAGTTGGTAACCAAATGGACCCTTATAGCTCTTTAACTCTTGAGAGTGTAAAATGGTTTCATTTTACGCTCCAAAAGTTAAATTATTGTTAAACATCTGCATTATGTAATTAAAGAATTGTTATTTTGATCAACGCTTGCCTGTTATCTCTCCTATGGTACCAACGTCAATACATGGAATTGTGGACAAAATCGTATCCAACGATAACAAAATATTCTAAGTTTTGGGTCTGAGAGGCTAAATCTCATCAAACGGTGGTCCATGGCTCAAATGCCGAATAAATAAAGGACCTTGATATGAAAAGGGTTGAAAACCACTGAAGTAGGGCATTAATTTACAAAAAAGTTAGAGTATGGAGATTAGAGGTTTCTACCCGACAGCAACGATATACTGTATATACTCCTGTATATACTATACTGTGTATACTGTATATACTGGATATATAGCAACAACTACACACAGAGGTGGTGTTCTCGGCTTGAAAGGTATATAACCAAGCGTATAGGTGTTCCAGGTATGCTAAAAAGGATAACACAAAAAGCCCTGGGGGGCTTTGTTCCTCAGTACAGAGTTAGATCTGAACAGGTTCATGTCTGTGACTCTTCAATCTATTCCGTTTCTCTCTCTTTCTCTCTCTGTTCAATCTATTCCGTCTCTCTCTTCAATCTATTCCGTCTCTCTTTTCAATCTATTCCGTCTCTCTCTTCAATCTATTCCGTCTCTCTCTCTCTCTTCAATCTATTCCGTCTCTCTCTCTCTCTCTCTCTCTCTCTCTCTCTCTCTCTCTCTCTCTCTCTCTCTCTCTCTCTCTCTCTCTCTCTCTTTTCCCTGGCCCCGCTTATCGCTGCTTGCAGCTATATTTTCCAGTTAAATTTGTCCCAAGTTTGTGTCCTGATATCATGGTTCCATGTCAGCAACATTGTCAATCCTAGCCAGTGGGTCTAGGAAACTCTGTGTGTATGTCCGTGCACATCAGTATATCTGTGCGTGCACGTGTGTGTGCGTGCGGGGCACGTAGACTGCAGGATGTGTGTAAACAGAGCTGTTTGGGGCATTTGACCTCTGGGGTCAACGGCTCCTTCTTCATATGCTTGTAGAGTTGTGTTCATATGCATCAGCAAAAATGGAGGTCCAGTTTGGATCAGTGAATGGTTTGATCATAGTGGAATATTCAATTGATAAACCCTCCCCCAAAGCTACTACACCGGCGCCTGTCCAGTGTCCACTGCTGTCTGAAAACGGCACTTTTCTGACCTCTGACCTCACTGGACGGTCCGCCACCCTTTTTTTTACACCTCTCGGGCTTATCCGAGAGTGTGGCGTTGTAGGGGAGGTGTCCCCGCACGCGTGCGTATGTCAGAAGTGTCGGCAGTGTCCGCCGGCGCCTGTCCAGTGTCCACTGCTGTCTGAAAACGGCACTTTTCTGACCTCTGACCTCACTGGACGGTCCGCCACACTTTTTTTTACACCTCTCGGGCTTATCCGAGAGTGTGGCGTTGTAGGGGAGGTGTCCCCGCACGCGTTCGTATGTCAGAAGTGTCGGCAGTGTCCGCCGGCGCCTGTCCAGTGTTGTCTGAAAACGGCACTTTTCTGACCTCTGACTTCACTGGACGGTCCGCCACACTTTTTTTTACACCTCTCGGGCTTATCCGAGAGTGTGGCGTTGTAGGGGAGGTGTCCCCGCACGCGTTCATATGTCAGAAGTGTCGGCAGTGTCCGCCGGCGCCTGTCCAGTGTCCACTGTTGTCTGAAAACTGCACTTTTCTGACCTCTGACCTCACTGGACGGTCCGCCACACTTTTTTTTACACCTCTCGGGCTTATCCGAGAGTGTGGCGTTGTAGGGGAGGTGTCCCCGCACGCGTGCGTATGTCAAAAGTGTCGGCAGTGTCCGCCGGCGCCTGTCCAGTGTCCACTGCTGTCTGAAAACGGCACTTTTACGGCATGTTTTACTTAAATCTTTGTTTCTGGGGATCTCTGGAACAAAATATTTGTGTCTCTAAAACTTTTTCATGTCAAGGAACCCAAAATGATATGTATTTGGCCGCGGACCCCCTATCTCAAAATATTTTGTAATAGGGACCCCAAGGAGCAAAGATTTGAGTTAAAAAATTTCAATTAAAAATATATATTCAAAGATTTGCACACATTTTCACGATTTTTCAAAAATAGCCAAAGAAATCTAAAATGACAGAGATGCGTTCCCGGATTGAATGGGTTAAAAAAAGACAAGGGGAAAAAAGACCAGGGTAACCCCAATGCCAACTGTCCGACATATGTAACAAGTTGGGTAGATACAGTTACAATACAAAAAACATTTACACATGACTGCAAACTGAACAAAATATTTAAATGCACGGACATCAAAATGTATGACTGTTATTATCTTACGCTTCATCGATGTTGGGATGGAAAATCTTATTCATGAATCCTGCAAAAGAAAGAGACAATTACAGTTAGAAAAAAAAAAAAGATTGTAGTGAAACAGACAGTTCAACAAAGGCTTGTAAAGTTCAAAAGCTATTCCTATTTCCTACCTATTGATGGTGATTTGAAAGGGTATTTGTCTGGGAGGTCTACTCGCACCTTCCACACGCCCCCCTCGTATGGCGCTGAGAGAGAGAGACAGAGAGAGACAGAGAGAGAGAGTGTGAGAGAGAGAAAGAGAGAAAGAGGGAGAGAGAGAAACGATAAATTCTTCAGGAGAGAAGAGTGACTTTTTATACACCAATGCATCACAACCTTCATGAACTCCAGAGGATTTAACCACGTAAAGGCCAGCATCTGTATTCTGGGGAAAACCTTCGCAGTAAATAGCAGATCGATAAACTTGTCGACCTGCTATTTTCAGCGAAGATGTTTGAGTGAAAACAGAAAAGTCGCTAGTATCGAGCCCTGCCCCTGAGGGACTCCGGTTCAACCAAGTATAGGGTTCAAGTGGTAAAACACTGCAAGGTTTTATTCTCTACTGCTGAGGTCCAACAACAGCTGTTCTTTCTGATTCCATGCAATAAAATGTATTTCAGCCCAGGGCTCTGCAGACTTCTTTACCTCCAAACAATTCAATTTGTGTCATGCAGTATAGTGAGTGATATAAAAGAAGAAAAGAAATGTGTGTGTTTCCTGCGTGTGTGTGTGCGTGTGCGTGTGTGTGTGTGTGTGTGTGTGTGCGCGCATGTGCCCATGCGTTTGTTGCTCTCCCAGAATAGCTGTGAGTAACTGGAGCCTGATGTTCCGTATTGGAACTGAGTAGCACACATAGACATTAACACACTGACACTTGCTGAGGACAGCACGTGCACACACACATACACACACACACACGCACGCACGTGTGTACGTGCACACACAGTATTTGATTGAATACTTTATTAACTCGCTGAAAACACTATGGCAGTACAATTTAACCGATTTAGACCTGAGGCCGATTCTATAAACGCCTTCTAAATCCTGTAATGTGTCCTGAAGTTTTCTGAAAAAACTCACATTTACATAGTTAGTATAGTATGTTTCTATATCGTCTCTGTCGGGTGGAAAGTCTGGAAACCTCATTATGTCCAAAGCTGTTACTTTTCTGGATGTTCTTGTAGATTTGTGTGACGATGTAGTAATATGATCAAGTAGGGCAGTGGTTCTCAACCAGTGGTCCTTGAGGGGGTTCCAGGTGGTCCCCAGCTAAATGATGGAGAGTTGGTAACCAAATGGACCCTTATAGCTCTTTAACTCTTGAGAGTGTAAAATGGTTTCATTTTACGCTCCAAAAGTTAAATTATTGTTAAACATCTGCATTATGTAATTAAAGAATTGTTATTTTGATCAACGCTTGCCTGTTATCTCTCCTATGGTACCAACGTCAATACATGGAATTGTGGACAAAATCGTATCCAACGATAACAAAATATTCTAAGTTTTGAGTCTGAGAGGCTAAATCTCATCAAACGGTGGTCCATGGCTCAAATGCCGAATAAATAAAGGACCTTGATATGAAAAGGGTTGAAAACCACTGAAGTAGGGCATTAATTTACAAAAAAGTTAGAGTATGGAGATTAGAGGTTTCTACCCGACAGCAACGATATACTGTATATACTCCTGTATATACTATACTGTGTATACTGTATATACTGTATATATAGCAACAACTACACACAGAGGTGGTGTTCTCGGCTTGAAAGGTATATAACCAAGCGTATAGGTGTTCCAGGTATGCTAAAAAACACAAAAAGCCCTGGGGGGCTTTGTTCCTCAGTACAGAGTTAGATCTGAACAGGTTCATGTCTGTGACTCTTCAATCTATTCCGTTTCTCTCTCTTTCTCTCTCTGTTCAATCTATTCCGTCTCTCTCTTCAATCTATTCCGTCTCTCTTTTCAATCTATTCCGTCTCTCTCTTCAATCTATTCCGTCTCTCTCTCTCTCTTCAATCTATTCCGTCTCTCTCTCTCTCTCTCTCTCTCTCTCTCTCTCTCTCTCTC